>NC_142775.1:24329254-24481998 GCF_988280905.1 Pimephales promelas | reverse complement strand
ATGATTAGTGCATTAAATATACATATTTTGTTCTTCTTCAGATTGGACTATAGTGGTCCATCCAGAGAGTTCTTCTTCCTGGTTTCCCGAGAGCTGTTTAACCCATACTATGGACTATTTGAATACTCAGCTAATGACACTTACACTGTGCAGATCAGCCCCATGTCAGCCTTTGTGGACAACCATCATGAGTGGTAATCAGCCGATGGATGAATATATGGATGGATTTCATTCTCAGTCAATGTCCAAGGGGAATTTTTAGACTGCGTTTATGCTGTGTTTCTTAGGTTCCGGTTCAGCGGACGCATTCTGGGTCTTGCTCTAATTCATCAGTACCTGTTGGATGCGTTCTTCACCCGACCCTTCTACAAAGGCCTTCTTCGCATGTGAGTCTTTACATTGAGCGCTGAAGGATGATTCATATTTGCTTCATATCAGAGCTTTCTATTTTTCTTGATTGAACTACTCCAGACTTTTGATTGAAATTCCAGTTGTTGTATAATTCTGTCACATTTTATGTAATGTATTTCTCTTTGTAGCCCATGTGATTTGAGCGATCTAGAGTTTCTGGATGAGGAGTTTCATCAGAGTCTGCAGTGGATGAAAGACAATGACATTGAGGATATGCTGGACCTCACCTTCACTGTCAATGAGGAAGTGTTTGGACAGGTCCGAATGGCTCATGTTTGTTTGTGTGTGTTTGTGTGGTTCAGGTATACCCTACATTTTTTGGGTAGACCTTTGTTTATGATTAGGGGATTACAAATATTATTACGTCTATGGCGTGTCCCCATAAAACATGAGAATACCCTACACAAAATGTGTGTGAGTTTCAGTATATTTAGAGTGCTAAAATGGGATTTAGCTGATCCCTCAATATTTGATGGTAAATATTTTATCACTATTCTGTATCTAGAAAAGTCCTAAACCCTAGCAAGAGTATACCATGCCATCAACAATGTTATTTTTGCACTATGATTCAGATCAATTATTATTAATTATAATTTTTTTTTGCATTTTTATTTGTATATGTTAAGCTTTCATTTAAGTTTTAGTAATTTTATTGCCTTTAAAACGATATTGTTTCTATTTAGCTTTAGTTTTATTTCAGTTTTAGTCATTTTAGTACAGTAACTAGTAATACAACTTTTTATTCATTTATTTCAGTTAATCTCAAAGCAACATTTCTAAGCGCCATTATTTGTAATTACAAAACTGTTCCACTATTAGTGGTGTTTGCTAAGGCAAGCATTGTTGTTAGTCCTTATATTATTCCTAAAAATATCCTAATCTGAACATCATAAACATGTGAGAGTAGGGTATTTGGATGAGCAAATGTCCTAGCAACAGCTCAGAACACCTTAGCAACACCATAACAATCACCCAAACCATGCTAGCAACACCCTAGCAACCAGAAATGTAAAATCTATTTTAGTTTGTTAGCCTATTCATTGTAAATTTATATAAACTTAGAGTGAACTGGATGATTCTTTATGTCAGATTACAGAGCGTGAGCTAAAGCCGGGTGGGTCTGGCATTGCTGTGTCAGACAAGAACAAGAAAGAGTACATTGAACGCATGGTGAAGTGGAGGATTGAGAGAGGTGTGGCCCAGCAGACCGAGAGTCTTGTGCGAGGATTCTATGAGGTATGATGTTGTCTGAGTCTGTGAACATTAATGACTTCTAGTTTAACTCCGTTGATCTGAGACCTTGTGATTGTGCAGGTGGTGGACGTCCGACTCGTCTCAGTGTTTGATGCCCGAGAGCTGGAGCTGGTCATTGCTGGAACAGCAGAGATTGATTTATCCGACTGGAGAAGCAATACAGAATACAGAGGAGGTATTTTTTTACTGAAACAGATTCAGTTGTTGTTTCCAGGCAATAATAACACAGAATGTGTAAAAATGTTACAGCTGGATATCATAATCTGACTTTTTTTCTCATCTCTGCCTTTGAAGGTTATCATGACAACCACATAGTGATTCGGTGGTTCTGGGCAGCAGTGGAGCGTTTCAATAATGAACAGAGACTACGACTCCTTCAGGTACACTCAGATCTCACTATCATCACAATGAGTCAGATACTCGACCATTCAAAAGTTTGATGTCAGTAATTTTTTTTTTTTTTTTTATTAGAAAGAAAGTATTTTTATATAAGAGATGAATACTTTTATTCAGCAAGGATGTATTCAACTGATCAAAAGTGACTGTTGAAGAAAAATTCTATGTCAAGTAAATGCTGTTCAATGCTCAGCAAGAGACTTTAAAAAACATAACCTCATAAAGCTTATGTATAGCTAAAGCTGGGGGGTTGACTCCTAGGGAATACATGAACCGATACACATTTCACTTACAGTAGAGAGCAGTGTAAAACAAAACCTCTGACATTTGCATTCTTATCTGAGCTCCCATTTAAACCAAAACTCTTCTGGTAGATTAGTAGATTATTAATTAGCTAAGTCAAAATGTGCTCTGCTTTCCTTCAGTTTGTTACAGGCACTTCCAGCGTTCCCTATGAGGGCTTTGCCTCCCTGCGGGGCAGTAACGGCCCACGTCGATTCTGCGTGGAGAAATGGGGCAAAGTGACCTCCCTCCCACGGTATTTCTGCTTTTTATGTTTAGTGTGTCACACACACACACACACACACACACCTTACTGTGACTGTTATGCATTATCCCACACCGATGTTCAATCGGCTAATGCCATGTTGTCTTTATATGTTTGCATAGGGCTCACACCTGCTTTAACCGCCTGGATCTCCCTCCTTACCCCTCTTTCTCCATGCTCTACGAGAAGATGCTCACTGCTGTGGAGGAGACCAGCACCTTTGGTCTGGAGTGAGCTCCCATCACATCAAAAGTGCCACTGATTTTTTTTTTTTTTGACTCACTATACAAACTTTATTTCCATCCCTCACTCTTCACTACGACCGTCCTTGGTCATCAGACAATTACATAATCTTGTTGACAAAGTCTACAGAACTGGAATATATGCCATCAAATGACTCATTGGGCATGTGCCAACTCCTGCTCCATAGTGTATGAACTCAAAGCCTGTGATAACTGCAATCGATTCTTTCTTCACACAAAGAGACTTAAGCCCAAAGTATACTTCGGCTCTCCGTGTTTCGCGACAGTTAGCGCACTGTCTGCGTAATGTCATTTTCATCATCTGGAGGGTCATCATCGCGCACAGCCCAATTGTAGTGTCCACGCGGACCGTGTACATACAGCAGTGCATGTGTGAGTTGAGCGCTTGAAAACAAAGTCCACTAGACAGTGCGCACACGCCAAATGTGTCTTTTCGCACTCGCGGCCAAAGAAGTATACTTTGAAAGGCTCCGAGGATGGAGCGGAATGCGGAAAATGAAGTATACCTGGGCCTTTACACATTCACAGAAATCAGAGCTGGGATCTTTGTTGTCTGGTTTTGGCCTTCACATTGGTTTGACCAGTACATTTTGATCTGGGTTTTAGGTCTTTGCCTTTTGTTCTTGACTGAGCTGCTTTTTTTAAAAAGTCAAAACTATATCTATAGGGTTTGAAGGAGCAAAGCTGTTGATTTTTGATACAGGTCTTTGTCATGGAAAGTTAATGTCAGTTGAAAAAGGACTTTTTTCGTTTCAGAGGTTTTACTTATGGTTGGCATTCTTTGTTTTGAAGGGTCTAAATGGCATTGATCTTGGCTTCAGTTCTGAAAACGCATTTTTTTTGCCATCTTTAAAGAGTCTGAACCCATGAAAACAAACAGCATGCACTCTCTTATAGAGATCCCTGCACCAAATGTAGTGGTTGTAGAATAGCAACCTGAACGTCCTAGGTTCAAATCCTGAAAAGAATGATCCATGAACTAGAGTTCCTCTTTCACCTCTTGTGCCCTTGAGCAAGACATTTATCACCAGACTGTTCCAGGGGACTTTAAATGTAGTAATTCACTTTGTTCGCTGGTTAACTAACAAACACTAACACTCAGTACTTTATATAATGCACACATTTTTTTAAATCCACCTGTCAACCTTTTATGCAACCCGCAAATGTTAAAAACAACAACAACAACAACAACAAAACCTATGAATGTATAAACACTGATCACCATGTGCAATGTGTGCAACAGATATTTGTGTATCAGGAATGGTAGATTTGTTCTTAGAGTTAATCATAAGGAGACCTATTGTTCTAAACTGTGGTGACAGACACAAACAGTGGCCTTGAAATCATCTTTATTAGTTGGGTGTAGTTAATATCATGGTAATGTGTGCAGTTCACTGCACAGTGAGGCTTTAGTAGTTAAACCAGTAAAAACAGATTAACAAGTTTCTTCTGCTATGGAAAAAGAAAAGAAAAGTGAATGAAAAAACACATTTTAGAATGTGTAGGGAGTAGAAATCCAAACTGTATCGCCCTTGCACACGTGGTATGAAGTGTTTTGGAAATATGACATGGAACAGTGCAGGAATTTCCATTTAATGTAACTACAGATTGAAGCTAAACGTAAATAATGGATGAAAAGTTCCTCATTTTTGGGTGACAAGTTGCACCCCTCGTTTACAGACATGTCGTTTCCGTCTGTGTTCCCTCCACGAGCCCTCACAAACACACACACAACTCAGCAATACATTGAAATCACGCATTCACACCACACAAATGCAAATCTGGCGCTCAGATCCTTGGATATGGATTTGTCTTAAAACAGCTCCTTTCTCTATGTAATGGATCTTTGGATAAAATACTGCATGCAGGGTCGAAGAAACAGTACCTGAGTTTGACCCTTAGATGGCGTTGTGTCATAGCTTGATATTGCATGCTGGAATTAGTGAAACAACAAGTCCAGATTATCTGAATTTGCATGAGAAGTTGCTGTTACAATGGGGGTGGGATGGGATTGGGGGAATAAGTAAATGAGAAAATAGAAAATATCACTTCCATACTTTTCAAACATCAGCTGTTATGTAAACTTTGTGGGTCACTGATTGTGTAATATGCTGATGAAAGAGCCATCACTTGAAACCAGTTGGTGAAAATGTGAACCTGCATGAGTTCCATGATGTGTCCATTTTTGTATATAGCTGTAATATATGTAAGTCAGTCTTGTCCTGTGTTTAAATTATATTTTGCACTGAATGTACCAGTAGATTTGAGTGCTGTCTGGACTCTTTTGTGTTTGTCTTTGTGCTTTAACGGATTCGCATTTTTATTGCAAATAGCCTACTTTTTCCCCTTGACACAGGACAGGCAGCTTTCTGAAGTGTTGTTAAAGCCATGATTTACATTTAATCTTTCAGCTTGGCCAATCATACTCCACCTGTCAGTTTACTCATTGAGTTTGCATTTCCATGGACTAAAGTCCAGTTGCCTACTTCAGTTAGTCTACTTAGGACAATAAAATCTAAAGCAGACCTGCAAAGTTCCAGCTCCTCTGCATTTCACATTTGATGACAGTAGCTTTTATAAGCAACTAAACAGATAAGCAAACACTGAACACTTAAATAAAAACAAGAATGAATGCTGTAAAACAAAATAATTTCTTTGTTTTTACCATGTATTGGTATAGCCTAAAATCATTATTTGAAATAACCTTATTTAAAATAACCTTATTTAAAATAACCTTATTTAAAATAACCCTATATCTATCTATCTATCTATCTATCTATCTATCTATCTATCTATCTATCTATCTATCTATCTATCTATCTATCTATCTATCTATCTATCTATCTATCTATCTATCTATCTATCTATCTATCTATCTATCTATCTATCTATCTATCTATCTATCTATCTATCTATCTATCTATCTATCTATCTATCTATCTATCTATCTATCTATCTATCTATCTATCTATCGTTCGTTCGTTCGTTCGTTCGTTCGTTCGTACAATGGGCGAATTCTAACGACCGTGATGATGACGGAGGTGGTGACGTAGTGCCTCACTTCTCTGTATTGGCATCAGAGCCGAATTTGAAACTGAAGAAACTCCGGACAAGACAAGATTTGAATCGCAGAATCCCAAACCGATTTACCTCAGTATGAACTAGCCAGACGAGCGTGTTTACTCTTCGTTCAGCTTCATTCAGGCTTTATTACCGATAGTTTGTCAGTTGAACTAAAGCTGCTGTTGTTCGCGTGAGAAGAGGAAGAGGGTGTCAGTTCTAACTTGTTAGTGTCGTGATTTTGTCCTACGTGAAAGGAAGCGCTGTTGGTCGGTTTGTATTTTGAACAAAATGAGACGGATCTCCATGTACGTTCGTATACATAAAGGTTAGAGTTTAAGCGTTTTGCGGAATCGTTTAGGGCTAACTTAAATGAGCTAATCTGCGCTAGCTAGATGTTCTTAGCATCAGTTGTCGTGCTCAAACTGAACTCACTTTAGCTAGCACGTTAAGTGAATTCATTCATTGGCAACACTTTCTGGATAACCGCGGCGGGGTTCTGTGTCGTTCTGAAGGTGTTTCAACGTTTCAAGAGGCCGG
Source organism: Pimephales promelas (assembly GCF_988280905.1). Lineage (NCBI taxonomy): Eukaryota > Metazoa > Chordata > Actinopteri > Cypriniformes > Leuciscidae > Pimephales > Pimephales promelas. The sequence goes on along the minus strand of NC_142775.1, from coordinate 24,475,527 downwards.
TGGCTGTGGGTGTTTTTTTTTTTTCCTGGTGGGGACTCTGAACATGAGCAGAGTGTTGTTGAAGTGATAAAAGCAGTCTGCACTCTTCACTGGACACTCGCTGGTGGTGATGGCCCGGAGGAGACTGGACAGTCGCAGTGGATCCTCGGTTCTGCTGTCAGAGATCCACACTCACATCCACACGGATCCTCTGGATGCCGTTTTTGACATGAGCCACGAACTTGGCAGGTGTGTAAATATACTTCCCATTACCTGAAGTCTGTGTCTCTTTAATTGTTTACTTCTTAAAATGATTGTTAAAATGTTATCATAATGTCTTCATATGTTGATAAACAATACAGTGACTGCAGAACTGATGCTCAGTGCAGTAATGTAAATATGTATCGGTATGTTGTCCGTGAATGTGGTTGTTATATCTTTCTGATACAGAAGAAACGTACTGTCAGATTACAGAGCTGTAGCATGTTTTTGTCCTCTTATATCCTATTAGTCTTATCTTTGCACTACACGTTATAATATACGTGGATGATATAGTTCGAATATTTATCATTATAGTTAAAAATAACTTTATCTATTTATTTTAATATTTGTTAATCATTGGCACTTATTCCTATGATGGTAAAGCTGAATTTTCAGCATCAGTCTTCAGTGTCACATGATCCTTCAGAAATTATTCTAATATGCAGATTTTCTGCTCAAGAAACATTTCTTATCAATCTTTGAAAATAGTTTTTTTGCTTAATATATTTGTGGAAACCCTGATTCATTATTTTTCAGGATTCAACATTGAGTAGAAAGTTCAGACAAGCAGCATTTATTTGAAATCAAAATTATTGTAAATGTAAACATATTTATTGCTACTTTTGACCAATTTAATGCATCTTTGCTTAATAGAAACATTCATTTTCACGTTATTTCATCTAATTGCTAATGTGCATGTAGTTGTATTATGTATCATATATTGACATTTTGGGAAGTATCGTGGTCCCAGATTATAAGCAGATATATGGACTTGAGTAGAGGTTTTCTTGGTTTATTTAGTTTATTTTTTCACAGGGTGAGTAGGACTGAAGGTTGTCTGCTCTATGGAGTTGGCGTCTGTCCTGCTTCTGTATTATTCGGGATTGGAAAGGCCTTGCTCACTGAACTGTGACTAATATTTGTGTGTGTGTGTCATTGCTAAAGCTCTACAGCAAGGCTTTGGAGCTTTTAGCAGGAAGGAAACCCATGTGGGAACCAGACCCAGTTTGGTGTTGTGCTGTAGATTGTACTGTGAATACTGAGAAAGAGGAAGTAATATTGGTCTCTTCCTCTTTCTTTCATTTGCTTGCAGCCATATTCGGGCTGTTTTTATGCTACCGGCTGTGCTGTTGTTAACAGGAAATCATTTCATAGTTCATTTATTGTTTTAACTTGTCAGTGCGGAGGAAGGTGCAGTGGAGGAAGTCAGTTCTGTGGAAAGAAAGTTTGAATACTGTGATATTTTTTATGGGTTTTATGAAAAGATGACTTGCAAAGTTGCTCAAAAGAGCAATTTTGTTTTGAATTAGAACCTGTGAGAATGGAGTTTATTGGTTAAGTCAATTTTTACTTCTGATAGAGAAACCTGTAAATATAGATTTTTCCCTGGGAAAGTCTGGGAAAGTCATATAAAATATTAAGAAATCATAAAAATATCAATATTGAATATGAATTCTACTCATGGCTATATATATACACACACCGTTCGAAACTTTTGACGTTTTTTTAATAAAGAAATGAATGCTCCTATCAGTAAGAAAACATTCAATTGATAAAAAAGTTCATTTTTATTAAAATATTATTTAAAATATTTTTTAGTTTAATTATTCTATTATATCTATTTTATTCAACAAATAAATGCTGTTATTTTTAAACTTTCTATTCATCAAAGAATCCTGAAGAAAATATTAAGCTGCACAACTGCTTTGAAAATTAGTATTTGATTTGATTTAGTTTTTTAAGGATCATGTGACACTGAGACTGGAGTAATGCCTGCTGAAAATTCAGCTTTGCAATCACAGGAATAAATTACATTTAGAAAAATATCTCTAATATTTCTCAAAATTATGATTTTTACTGTATTTTTTTGTCAAATAAATGCAGCCTTTGTGAGTATATAAAACTTTGTTCAAAAATGAGCCTTAACCTTTTACCGGTAATTTGTGTATATGTTGTGAATTTTACTGTCTTGACTTGGTTCCAAGATCTAACTCGATACAGTATGCAATATGCAGTCGGACATTATAACAAAATGGTTTATAAAGGTGATGGTCTGGTCCAACGAATTGTGGGATTGATTTTGAGTATATGCTTCGCTTGTGGCCTAATGTCTCACCTGTTCATGCTGTGACAGTAATTGCAGTTTCTCAAGTAAAGACTGGCTCACATCAGTCATCTAACCTGATATTAAACGGTGAGAACATCTAATGGAGGCTTTGACTCAGTTAATAACTATCTGTGTCAGAAAGAGCTTTGGTGTGTGAATGTCGAGAACTGCAATGGGTGTGAGTCGTGACAGATATTGAAAATTTAGGTACTTTATTTATCTCTCTTATTTATCTCTCCACTTGTCACATTTAGCTTTCATTGCACTCATTTGAATCTTTCTCTACCTCTTTTATATTCTTTGTGTTCTCTGTTTGCCTCCTTCAGGGGGAAGTTTGCAGTGGTGAAGCGCTGTGTGGAAAAGGCCACAGGGAAAGTCTTCGCTGCGAAGTTCATCAAGAAGCGGCGACGAGGTCGTGACTGCAGGGCGGAGGTCATTCATGAGATTGCCGTTCTAGAGTCAGCGAAGAACAACCCTCGTGTGGTGAACCTGTATGCTGTATATGAGACCGATCACGACCTCGTCCTAATGCTGGAATAGTGAGTGCTGTGACTAGAAGCATCGGTTGCACGTCCCTGATCACAAAATGATCGTTGGGTTCAGTACTAAGAATAACCCTGAATGTGTCGTGTGTCTTAGTGCGGCGGGTGGAGAGATATTTGATCACTGTGTGTCAGAGGAGCTGCTTCCTGAAGGTCAGATCACCCGTCTGATCAGACAGATGCTTGAGGGTGTTCATCTACTCCACCAGAACAGCGTGGTCCACCTGGACCTGAAGGTTAGCTGCACGGCTGCTTTTAACATCTTCATTGGACACATTCTGTCCTGAAATGCCAGCCCTTTAAACTATAATCTGCCTGATCCAATCGTGTTGAATTTGATTCTGTGCATTTCTTCTTGAAAGCACTAGTTGTATTTATTGAGACTGTATTCTCTCATTCAGCCCCAGAATATTCTCTTGACCAATCTGAGCCCACTGGGGGATATAAAGATAGTGGATTTTGGGTTGGCTCGCCGGTTAGGCTCTGCTGGGGAGCTCAGAGAGATTCTGGGAACCCCTGAGTACGTAGGTAAGGTTTATTCAGTGTCATTCATCTTCAAATCCACACATATTTCTCTGTTCATGGTCTCATTATTGCAGAAGAGTTCAAGCTCATTGAAAGTTATGTATATGGTTGTTTTGCTTTTGATCATACATGCAGCCCCTGAGATCCTGAACTATGAACCAATCACCACAGCAACAGACCTCTGGTGAGTCTTAATCATTTTCATCAGGTGTTTCAATATACAAGGTTCCCACTGGCTGATATCCAGACTTGGAAATGTCATGGACATTAATAAACTTGTAGAAGGTCATGGAAATTTCAATGGTCAATAGACATTTTTCTTGTAATACACAGTTTGTGGAAATTCATATTTCCACAAACTATTTCCATATTGGGATATGTGAGAATTGTTGTCTACTATATTCTGTAAAGAACAAGTAAAGACAAAAAATAGAGCAATCTGAAAGCCATACACTACCATTCAAAAGTTTGGGGTAAGACTTTTTAAAATGGCTTTTAAAAGACTCACCAAGGCTGCATTCATTTTTTCAAAAAAAAAAAAAAAAAAGAGTAATATTGTAAATTGTTGTTAAACGTTATTCCTGTGAAGGCAAAGCATTTTTTTTTTTTACAATATGCTGATTTAGTGCTCAAAAAACATTTCTTATTAATGTTGAAAATACTGTCACGTTGTTTTTGTTTTTTTCAGCATTCTTTGATGAACAGAAACAACATTCGTTTGAAATATAAATCTTGTGTTACATTATTACATTATACATTATGTCTTTACTATCACTTTTGATCGATTGAATAATAATTCTTACGTCAATATAATAATAGAGTCAAACAACTTTGTGCTCTTAAAGATCTTCATAGATGTTTTGTTGATGGTTTTAAACTGATTGTGTATCCATTGACTTCAGGAGTGTGGGTGTGATCGCCTATATGCTGGTGACAGGAGAGTCTCCCTTCGCTGGCGAGGATAAACAGGAGACCTTCCTAAACGTATCCCAGGTGAACGTGGACTACAGCACAGAGGCCTTTTCCAGGGTGTCTGAGCTGGCTGTCGACTTCATCCAGAAACTGCTGGTCAAAGCTCCAGAGTGAGTGACTCATTTCAGACAGTGAAGTTTGCCAAGCTCAGTCATTGTACTGTGCAAAATTATAAATAAAGAGTCGTAATAAGTGCTTTGAAATAGCCTTCCCCACTTCCAAAACAGTCATTATTCTGGGTCATATGGTTGTATTATGCATTACAAATGAAGTGTTTTAGAAATGAAGTCATTGCAAACAAATGAATTGGCTTACAAATTAACTTGTCCAATGATCACTCTTTTATGGCTCAAAGTTTTCAGATATTGACTTTCTCCATTCCCATAGATTGTGTAACATTTGGTTTTCACAAAGTCCAGGTTTCATTTTCTTTTCGTTTGTTTTCAAACATGCGTTCACAATTGTAGAAAAGACAAAACAATTGAGAATAAATGAGGTCAAAATAGACTGTTTAGCATTATTGGAAAGAAAAAGGTTTGTTTCTATGTAGAGTTTAGATTTTACATTTGCACTTGTTGTCATGAACTAATTAATGTACTTTGGTTTTATTGCTGTTCTTAACGATAGTTTCAGATTAGTTCCCACTTAACCACATATCAAAGTCCTTGACATAAATTCTCCCCTCCTTTTTCAGGGATCGTCCCAGTGCAGCCGACTGCATGACCCATCCCTGGCTGTGGATCCACTTTCCAGGTTCTGATCCAGTCCCTGCGACCCCATGCACTCCCCGGGAAAGGAGTTTCGGGGGGAAGTGGTCCGCGCCACCCGAGGATCCTGAAGACAAAGAGAACATTCTGGACTCGCCACATGCCAAGAGGTTTCGTTTTGAGGAGGACATGTCAGCCACGGCCGACAGTGACCACTTATGCTGATCCTAAAGGGAAATGCACTTGCACCCAATAGCATTATCACAATTTTGGTCCTTGAGTACATTCCGCCACAAACTTGCTTCTTTTTCAGCATCCTTTGGTTGACCAAAGATGATCTTTTCACAAAAGGGCCAGATCTGGTGTAATATTAATACTATAGTAGTGAGAATCTAAATATCTATGTTGCTGTCCTGTCTCAAGATTTTTGTTTTTCCTGTCATATTTGGGTTTTAAGTTATTAATTTGAATATATTTTTTATTTTAATCTCCATTCAATATCAGTGTAATTATTCTGCAGATTTTAGCCCATATTAATCTAGACACTAATTCCATTACTGCACTTAAAGCAACAAAAAGCTATTTAAAAAAGACACGCTTGAGAGCAGCAGGGCATTCAGTGGTTTTTAATTCTGCTTAAATGAAAGATTTCAGTCTTTGTTCTCTGTGTCTCAGAGTCAGAGGGAGTTCGGGTTGTATGATTAGACCTTGTTCATTCAGAAACACCTCATGAGACTGTCTCTGTTGAAAAGGTTCAGTACTGGAATGCCCTCGGTGTATGGGTGTGTGTTTTGACTTACATCCTCTCCTTTCGTGTGGTATTGACACATTAGTGGGCTCTTTAAAAATGTGACTCAACACACACACACGTACAACACACCCTGGATTACACAAATATGTGTTTGTATTGGTCATAGAACTTCCTTCTAGAGAATGACTAAAGAAAATCAGGAAAGCACTTAAACCCTCTATTATATGTGTTTCTGTGACAAAAATATGAGAAAATATTTGTAACAGTGAGTCTATCTATGGTTTTTAAAATCATTATTTTTTTTTTTAAATATTTCTTTTTCCTGCCAACATATTGTATAATAAACTGTTAAGTTGTACCAATCTAGCATTCTCCTATGGCAGGCGCCTAATATCTCAATGCCTGTGATGGCCTATGATATACATAATCTTAAAATGACAGTTTTTATCTATGCACCAATCTGAGGTAATTCAGGGTTTTGTTACCTTTTTTGTACAGGTGTTTTTAGGCTAATGCCATTAACTGATGAAGGTTTCTGTACTCATTCATTCCGAGCCTTATTCTCAGGGTTAGCTGTAACTGCAGTTTACCGTGTATTTCTCGAGTGCCTTTGTGCGGATTCTTTCCCTCTATGCTTGAGCCGTACAGCCTCACTTGATCTCATGTAATACCAGTGCAGCACATTTATGTGTATGTGTTATTAACATTTGCCATGTTTTAATTGAGATACTGGTACACCCTTTAAACTGATGGCCTAGTGTATTTAAAGTAAATTATTTGTATGGACTTAAGGGGGATACATAGATTCAATGCATTTTAGAAAGGAAAACTGTGTTAAAGTTATATTTATGGTCTTTGTATATGTAGGGCATGAGAAGATGGGCTGTTATTGTTGAAATTGTATGGTTGCGTCAGATAGTGAAGCGAGTTTGGATGTAATGAAAGTACGGAGTGTGAATTCTGGAATAAAGGACACGTGAATGTTATTGTGATGGAAAATAGTTTGGAAGAAGATTTGTGCACATCAGAAAGTGTGCAGAAATGCAACATATGAGGGTTAGTGAAAATATAACTAGAACAGCTGATGGTTTATTGGTTTAATATAATTGACAGATTTTCTGAACTGGAAATGTTAGTATTGCAGAATTTAGTCTTGAAGGTTGAGCCCTTCAGTTATTGTTCTGTTTAAAGAGGTGTGTGTGTGTTTGTGTGCACAGGGCCTTACGGTTTCCCAGAGATGTCACCAGTCTGCAATCATAATAGAGCTATTGTCTCCGAAGACGAGAGGCTCTTGTCACGGTCGTGTGCTCACTGTATGCCGTCATCTTAAAGGAAAACATGAATCTATTCCTTGCCTGGGAAACAGCCTCAATGAGGTATTTGAAGCTGCAAAATAGGCCAGACTTTGGAGTGCATTTCAGAGCAGTGACTGGGGTATTTGCAGAAAGCTTGTGACAAACTTTGTAAAGACACTTTACGGGATAACTTTGTTGATTGTCTTACTATCTTATAAACTGAAAATGGAAGATGCCCACGATGAAAACTGTATTTTGAGGCCTATGTACAATAAGAAATGACGTTCAACTGTATTACAAATTCTAATAAAGCCATTGAGAGTCTAGAGTTGTAGAGTATACACCCTTAATATTGATTTTGCATGTTGTTGTTTTATGACCCATAACAAAACATTTGTTTAAATTCATCATCCCTCATACTATCACATTGATTTATTGAATTGATAATAAAATGATGAAAATCATTAAACAGTCATTTTAACTTTTAACATTTTTATGCCTTTAATCATTCTAACATACTAATTTTATATATTCCTTTAATCATCTTAAAGGGTTAGTTCACCCAAAAATGAAAATTAAGTCATTAATTTCTCACCCCCATGCTGTTCCAACCCCGTAAGACCTTCGTTCATCTTCGGAACACAAATAAAGATATTTTTGATTGAATCTGAGAGCTGGATCAGTCCTAGATAGACTGCCTAAGGGACAGGCTCTTGACGGCCCATAAAGTCATTAAAGAAAAGGTTTAAATATTCCATGTGCCTACAGCGGCTCAATTATAAGTTTATCAAGTGACGAGACTACTTTTTGTGCGAAAAAAACATAAATAACGACTTTATTCCACTATTCCATTACTTCCTTATGGGCGCATGCGCGAGAACTGAGACGAGGACGTTCTCATTCGTCTACATCTTGTTACCGGCTGCTCAGCGCTTAGGAGTTTTACCGCCCCCTACCGTATAAGATGATGTGCTGATATAGCTGGAAGCGCAAAACTTTCTGTTTACAAGCAGAGGAAGATGCGCGCTGTACATACGCTTTTCAATTTGCGTATTTTCCGCACTATAAGGTGCACTTAAATGCACTCAAAAAACGACAGTGTTCCTTATAATCCGGAGCGCCTTATATATGGATCATCATTTTATACGGTAGGTGGCGGTAAAACTCCTGAGCGGTGAGCAGCCGGTAACAAGTAGACGAATGAGAACGTCCTCGTCTCCGTTCTCGCGCATGCGCCCATAAGGAAGTAATGGAATAGTGAATATCTTTTTGTGTTCCGAAGATGAACGAAGGTCTTACGGAGTTGGAACAGCACGGGGGTGAGTAATTAATGACTTAATTTTCATTTTTGGGTGAACTAACCCTTTAAACCTTGGTGCCAGCTGGGTATTTGATGCACCTTTTCCTGTGGAATCAACTTGAATTGCATTATTTAAACACAGTAGAGAATGCAATTGAAGTGCTGCACAGGGTGTAAAATCTCGGTGCTCTTTGCTGCTTGGGATAGTTGTGTTTGAAATCAAAATAATGTTCCAATGCACTCGATTTATAGTACAAAAAGTTATGCCTTCACACCGAGACACACACCCTGACGAAGGCATAAGCCGCAACGCGTAGGTGTCTCTGTCACCAATTTTGTGAATTAAAGCCATGAACTAATAAAGGCTTTTTTTAGTGCCTTGGAACATTATTTTGATTGCATTATTTAAAGTTCATGTTTCTAAGTAAACAGATCACTGAAATATTTCAACATTTTTTATTGGATTACATCAGCATGGAATGACTATGAAGCAGGAAGTACATTCATTGCATTACATTGAGGATATTACAAAATCCGCATATTCATTAGTGTGTGATGTATTCAATACAGTATATTCCCAATAAAGTGCGCCCCCTAGGGTATAGTCTTCTGAGATTCAATACTGGAAGTGGAAGTGTTTTAGGTACTTACCATTACAGACAATACAACATTACAGAATGAGGCAGTAAATAAAATATTTTTAAAGTTTCAGGTTTTTGTTTTTCATCTAACCAAAAATGTATTCTATACATTTAATTTCAATGGAAGATCCTTAGATTCTTTGATTTGATTGGATTTCCAAATAAATCATCAAATCATAGTCGGTCAAGTCATATATATTAGCAGGGCCAGGAAGTTTACAAAGTGTTTTTACATTCAAGAGTATCCATATATCATTGGGGATACAGATACTTGAAATGAAAATCCAAGATTAATCATTTTTTGTAACAACATAAAAACAGATTAATTTAATAACCACTTTCAGATAGCTCATTTTTCCTTTCTTAGGAAATGAGAGCCCTTTAAACACGAAGAGATGATGATTTCACAAAGCACACCTGCATTCAAAATAAAAACTATAAAACAAGTATCCTAGTATATTGGACAATGCCTATGTAAGATGCAAAAGGCAAACAATAAGGCTTAATGTCAGGCAGCTAAATGTGTTACAAGTTTGGTCATTAAAGGGATAGTTCAAACCCCAAAATAATAATTATGTCATCATTCACTCACCCTCATGTTCCAAACCCATAAGACTTTCATTAATCTTTGAAACACAAATTAAGATATTTTTAATGAAACCTGAGAGGTTTCTCTCCCTCCATTGAAAGTCCAAGTAACCACATCTTAGAAGATCAAAATAAAAAGGTAATAAAGGTGCTGTAAAATGAATCCATATGAATAAAACAGTTTAATCTTGTGAAGTCTTGTGAAGAGATATGATTGCTTTATTTGATGAACAGATTAAATGGACACACATGCATGATGCACGTCACAGAATCTCAAATGTCCAATGAGGTTTGTTCTAGCGCATGAATGCACGTTATGCGCGCATGAGCTTCCTTGCTAACCATGTGATTTGGTCATCATATAAAGTGGTCGAATCTCTTCACAAGCTTCAAACTGCTTGCTTCATATGGATTCATTGTACAACACCTTTATGACCTTTGTGGATCTAAGTTTTGATCACATGGACTTTCAATGGAGGGACAGAAAACTCTCAGCTCTCCTTAAAAAATATAAATTTGGGTTTTAACAATCAACCAAAATCTCGCGGGCTTAGAACGACATGAGGGCGAGTAAATGATGACAGTATTTCTCTATTTCTGCGAACTATCCGTTTAAGCTTCAATCTTCTTTCCTATTTATGAGTGTTGCGTAGGCAAACCCAAAGCTCTTTTTTAACAAATACATCAGTGCAACGCACAGCTCTACGAAGAACCACACACCGTGTTAAGACTTGAAAGCAAGAAGAGTCAGAACTCCCGAATGACTCTGAAGTGATTCTCAATGGACGCCGGCTCCTCCTCGAAGTGCAGTTTCTGGCTCAGACAGGCACCCAGATCCTCCAGAGTCTTTATAAAGCGCTGGTGCTCTCGCCCAACCCATGCTCTCATCGGGTCCCTTACCTCATACGGAGTGACGTGGGCATGAATAGCCACCCCACTTGAGGCCAGCTCATCCAGAGCACATTTATTGGTCACCCACGTCTCACTGCCTCCAGGGTGTCCTCCATCCAGCCAGTACATGTCTGAGACACTGTCCAGAAACAGCCTCAGTTCTGGATCCGATCGAGCTCCAGCCAGCTCATACACTATTTGATTGAGAACAACACATCCTTTACTGAAGCCCACTATGGTAAGGGTGAAACCTGCAGGAAGGGGGTCAGGGGTGGCTGTACCACTAAGAGGAGGTAAAGGATTTGGGAGACCAGCCCGCTGCATGCCATGACCCAGGAGTGCCCTCAGGTGGCGAATACCTCCATGGTCTGGAGAGTGTTCTGGTGCTCCAAACAGGTTGCTCTCTACAAAGTTCTGATAGCAGCTGAACTTATGTAGGTACATGCGGGATGCACGGACTACCCAGATATGGCAGCCAGGAAACCGGTGCCCCAGGGTGAGAGCGACACGCTCCAGGCTCCAGGACTGCCATGGGGCAGCGTCAGGCTGGAGGGCCATTTCCTGCTGGAAGTTCTGGATGGTAGATGAGAATGAGAAATTGCATTATAAACAGAGGATGAATAGAGAAATTTAAGAAATTTAGCATATATATATATATTTAATGAACACTATAGAAAACAGGGTTTGCACAGCACACCTTTTGAGCAATGAATTTATAACTTTGTCAATAGTAATTTGTTTAATATAAATTAAAGGGATAGTTCACTTTGAAATTATTTTTTTGGTATGTTTTAGCTTACCCCAATGGCATCTACGATGTAGGTGTCTTTTTTCCGCAGTAGTTTCAGTTTTTATATTTTTTTGGTCAACCATTCTTGTCTGTCAGGTCTATGGTCACCACCTCAAAGAGCATGCACACGTCCAAGTGATCTGAGGGTGTGATTGAAACTACTGCGGAAACAAAGACACCAACATCTTGGATGCCCTTCAGGTAAGCTAAAACTAAAAGCTAAAAGCTAATTTTTAATTTTGAAAGAAATTAATATTTTTATTCAGCAAGGATGCATTAATAGATCAAAATTGCTGCAAAACATTTCTGTCTCAAATAAATGCTGTTCTGCAGTATGATGTTAAAACGTGTCTTGGGTCTGTTTTTAAAGTCTAAAAGGAAAAACGAAATAGAGATTCCTTATTAGTCGCAACAGAAGGTAAACTGTATCAAATTATTTTAGTGAATAATCCCAGAGGTTTCCTAGTACTGCAGTTCCCTCTAACGCGCAATAGGCATATTTAGTCTAATAAGAGGATTACATCATACACTGTATAAACAATATCTGATACTTACACAGGGTCATGAGAGCTTTATTAAATAACCCATTATTGTTTAATTTAGGAGGACATACAGTCGTGGTAAATGACCTGCACCAACCTGAGATGACCTGATAAGATGACCTGCACCAACCTGAATGTCTCCAGGAAAGAAGACTACGTGACCGTTTCCAATCTGCCGGTTCTCTGTTTCGTTGTCGCATCGTCTCAGCATTTCCGTGGCGGGTCGTAAGAGCAGAACATCGTTTACACGGTTTTGATCATGACCGGGTACTGAAGTCAGGCGGAGCAGCCCGGGCGCAGCGGATGTCCCGTGGACGCACAGCCCCGCTGCGGCGTTCATTTCCCTCGCTATAGTGACTAGCGATAAACAAGCCACAACTGATCGGATGCTTCTCATGGGCAAAAGGGATTATGTAGCGGCGACTGCACGAGCTGCAGCATTAAAATCGAAACCATCACTGCAAAACAGACGCAATTAAGCAACGCATGCTCCAGGATAATCCGGTAGGCATTCAAGCATTTTGAAATTACCGAACGGTTCAGGCTAATGTAATGTGTCTGGTTTATGATTTGTTTATATTAAACGCCACCAAATGACGCTTTTGGGGAGCGTCAAAACTTGAAAACGATGCGCATGCGCTTAGCCAAGGGGTTCATGAAAAGCGCGGATACATAACGCATTTAGATTGACTACATGACTAAAACACTGTAGTGATTAATGCGGCATGACCATGTTTACTCTAATGTCCAAAATGTAAGTTTCTTTTTAATCTTCAGGGGGCGGAGTATTGTGATTTAATTATGACTCATTTCGGTTGAGTCGGTTCTTTTGAGCAATTCGCGTCAAAGAACCGGTTCAAAAAAGATTTATATGTGATATGGCCCTAACTTTCTGACGTGGCGTTTCTATGCATTTTACATGCAATACATGTTCTATAGGCACTGTTTTGTTAATGCTTTTGTCTTGCTTTATTTGTCAATTTATTGTAGCCATTTAGATCATAAAATAAGTTTTGAACCTAACATACTTAATACTAAATTCATTTTATTATCTATTTGCTAAATAAAATTATATTTATATATTTATAACCAATTGTGTAAATAAGCCTAAACAAATTTACAATACTTTTTTTTTTTCGTTCAGACATTTTTGTGAAATGGTTTAACTGATTCATTGAGAAATTTCGACTCGATAGAACGATTCGTTCACGAATCGGACGTTATAGCGGAAACAGCTGAGACCATGTGCCTCTCTGGAGTCTCACGCCTTCAAGTAACTTTGTGCATGACAAGCAGGTACGATGTTTGTGTGAATGTAATAATTACTTAGTTAGTCAGTTAAGAGTATTAGTAAAAAGGTACTAGTAAATAATCTACGATGCCTCTTTTTTGTATCTAAACTTTGGACTGTTAGAAAGAAACTGATCAATATAAAACTGTCGATTGTTTACACAACAATTCAGCCTTGAAAGTTCATCCCTTTTGTGGAAAAGATTCATAAAACCATGACTTTTCTTTAAACTAATTTCAAATGTTATATATGTTAAATATAATATTACGTTCATGTCGTAATGTTAACATTACAATGTTAACACAACATATGATGTAACATTATGTTAATGTTCTTAAGTAATGTTATTATAAAGTATTGACAAGATTCTTTCTTTTTCTTTTTCTTTTTTTAAATAGGCGTTCCTGAGTTGGCTAATAGTCATCATTGGTTTTGGGTCTGTGCGGGCCTGTATGTGTTTCTGTAAAAGTTTTTCTGCTCTCTTGAGGAATGTCCGGTTCTGCTCTTAGTCGACGGCTGGTTGCATGTCTCCTGAACATCTCAGAAGCTCGGAGAAGAGACCTGGTGGAGACAGTGGCAAAAGCAGCCATCACTGACGCACATGGTGAGAACTCAATGCATGGAATGGATCTATTAAATTTGCCTTTATTAATTACTTCTAAACCAAAAATATTTCAAAGTGGTCATTAAACTGTATCTGAAGACATTAGTAATATTTTCTTGGCATGTTATTGTGACAAAATTGTCTGAATCTGTCCTTCATAAGGAAAAAAACGTGAAGGCATCACAGTGCTGAACATCTTCAATGATGTTGACTACAATCGCTCTGTCATCACTATTGTTGCAAGCATTGACCTACTAAGTGAGTTGCCTGCTCGACCTTCCAGTCGTTCTTAATACATGTCCAGTTCCTGTGAACAATTGCTTTGTAAGTAATTGTACAAAAGAGGCTAATCTGTATTGTTGTAAATTTTAGGGGAGGCTGTATTGTCGGCTTGTGAGCGTGCTTTCTCTCTGATTGACATGAATGTCCATGAGGGCACCCACCCATGCATGGGTGCAGTGGATCTGGTGCCTCTCTATCCACTAGGGGAGGAGGTGGGCCTTGAGGATTGTGGAAAAGAGGCCCAGGGTATGTGGCCATGCAATCACAGAAGAAATGTTAAAATGCTTTCTCTGAATATTCACTTTGCAAAGTACAGAAATGGTTTCAATATAGTATTAAAGTATAAATAATATGGAAAGAAAAGCTAATGGAGCACAAACAACATTGAGTTAATTTGGGCTCAGCATACCATTATTTAAAGGGCACTATTAGTATTCTACAGATCAAAATATATTCTCAATGTGAACTTATCATTTTATATGCACTTCAACTGCTGTTTTCTTTCTTGTTTAGCATTAGCAACAGCTCTGACAGAAAGAGTGGCAGGTACCAGTGCTTTTCTGTTCGGATGGGCTGATTCTCCTCGGCGTCGAGGTCTGGCTCAAAGGAGGAAAGAGATTGGCTGGTTCAAAAAGGTCAAAGATATGTCAAGCATCCACCCAGATGTAGGTCCACAGGCCACAAGAAGATATGGCATTACAGGTTATTTTTCAAATCTGCATTCACAAAATATAGAAACAAAAATCAAACTGCAAGGTAGAGTTTGCTTCAGAATTAAGAAACAGAGCAAAATTGGGTTCCGGAAGTACTTTTAATTTGAGAGTATATGCTTCTCTTGCATTATCAGTAATTTCAACTTTATTGTTAAAAAAAAAAAAAAAAAAAAAAAAACACTAAATTCTGAGGGAATTTAACTCTGAGGGAATTTAGCATTTGTATATATTTGTGCATACATTTTGCAATATATATATATATATATATATATATATATTGTTTGTAAGTTTTGCTTACCAGTACTTGCAATGTAGGGACAGAAACCTTCCGGGTTTCATAAAAAAAATCTCTTAATATGTGTTTTGAAGATTATTATAGGTTTGAAACGACATGTGGGTGAGTAAATGATGGCAGATTTTTAACTTGTGCAAACTCGCTATCACTATTTGAGCCTCACTAAACTAAACAAATAACAGCTATTTGTCCTGCAGGTGTTGGCGCCAGCCCCTACGTCATGAACTGTAACGTGACCATCGATACCCAGGATCTGGCCCTGGGCCGGATTATTGCTTTAGCAGTCCGTGAATCCAGTTCTGGTGGCATCCCTGGAGTTCAGGTCATGGCCCTGCCACATGAAGGTCTTATGGAGATCGCTTGCAATGTGGAGAGTGTTCAGGGTGGTCCTCCATCATCTTCATCTTATGGTGAGGAACAATGGCCAAGCTTTGTCATTGGAGGGCAAAACTTTTGCCATGCTCCAGCCTCGCTAATCACAAAACGTGTAGCAGAGCTGGCTAGACACCATGGAGTGGCTTTGAAGGGCACTGCCCTGGTAGGCTTTACCCCACGTGAGTGCCGGAGACTGGCAGAGGGAGCGCTCTCAAATGGCATCGGAGAGTTCTGGAAAGAGCTGCAGCGTGTACACATGTGAACAAGCCAACAACTTTCAACACTGTGTTAACTAAATTGCAAAATAATCAATTGTTAATTATAGGGAATTTGATGAGCCACCAACAATAGATAATCAGCCCTTATTGCTATATTTAATTATATATTATTATTATTTGTTCTTTTTTTTTTAGTCCTTAAAGGGATTGCGCTGACAATGCCAGGGCCCGAGCAAACAAACATGGTAATTAAATTAACCCATTTTGGGGATGAGCTTATTCTAAAATATACTTTGGAGTGGAATATGGGTCGAGGCAGACTACAATTTCTTACACCGGCAAGTATACAGTACGTTGATGTTTTTAGTTCTATAATTCCAAGCAACTAAAGTTTTTGGTGGATGTGACGTACAGAAGGGTCAACGCCTTTGGGCAGCTATTATGGTCTAACAAGACCAGGCTCCTATCTAAATGAATGGGCAGAGACTCAGAACTGTCCTTTCACTGGTCACTGGGACCTAAAAACTGGAACTTCCAGGAGACTTGGGATATCTGATATTTACACAACTAACACATATCAAAACTGCCGCCTTTTCAAATAGTAACATATTTTCCGCTGTCTCAAACCTCAACTTTAGCCTATTCACCTTACCCCCCAGAGTTAGATAAGTCCATACATACCTTTTTCATCTCCGTGCAGTGTGTTTGACGCACCCACCGCTATAGCTTAGCACAAAGACTGGATGTGAATGGTTGCAGCTTTAATACTAATCCAAATGAGTGGCAAAATAACACAAACGTTTTCCTATTTACATGTTGTGGTTTGTATAGTCGCATAATGTACAAATAACAAAGTCAAATGAGACACAGACATCTTTTAACCGCATAAAACCTGGGAACTATTCTCTGAAGGCGAAGCACTGCTACGTTGACGGAGTAATAACCGCATCACCTGAGACACGCCGTGGTGAGGAGCGGAGAGTTCGCTCATGTTTGGGTAACAGAGTCAGCAATTTATATAGTAAAAGCGTAGTTTAGAGTCATGGGTTTTCGCTCTATTGTAAATAGCTGCGACTGTAAACAGGGGAGGTAATACCATGTTTCACAGAATTTCAAAAACGCTGACTGGATGAAGAAATGGCTAACTTACTCTGGATATTTATCCAAACACACCTAAATAGATTATGAAGGGAAAATTATGTTTGCTCGGTACATTTCAATGGACGACTATTTTGAAAAAATGGAATTTGCCACACGGACCATAATAATGTGCTGAAGGATACCGATAGCACAGACAGGACAAGTGGATCACCTGCGGCTGAGGTAAGTGTTCCGTTATGTTTTTAGATGACCTACTGTAACAGTGCCATTAGCCAGAGCTAATGTAACGTTAGTGACACTATTATATGATTAGGGTATGAATATGTTTTTATCTTGATGCGGGCCGGACACGCTTGGAAAAAAAAACGAGCGCGTTCACCGCGTTGAACTTGCACCCTGCGCGCGGCGCGCCTAGCCTAAATTTGAAATAACCATGGAAATAACGAACTTGAGCGTGCAAAAGGGTACGATAGGCTGTGAGTTCATTGTGCAAAAACAATTTGTGCTATTACTTTGCCCTTATTCTATCCTATAGTAATGCAATTATACTGTATATTATATAGGCTACTGTTGAATACATTTGGTTCAGCTAATAAATTGCATTTAAAATATATTGAGTCCTGTAATAATAATTATTCATTCATGTGATATTTATAAATCTGGTGCGTTTTTGGTTGGAAATCAATGAAACTGTATTACCTGGTCTCCCCTGTTTATTGTCACAGCTAATACAATAAAGCAAACACCCATGATAAACTATGCTTTTCTATCTAACGTTAGTAATTGCTGACTCTTTACTCCAACACTGAGCGAACACTCTGCTCCTCGTCACGGTGCGTCTCAGGTGATTGTTATCACTCTGCCCAAGTAGCAGTGCTTCGCTCAGAAAATATAGTATTTATACGGTCAAAAGATGTCTGTGTCTCATATGGCCTTGATATTTGCACACTCTGTGACTATACAAACCACAACATGTAAATAGGAAAACGTTTGCGTTATTTTGTCACTCATTTGGATTAGTATGAAAGCTGCAACCATTCACATCCAGTCTTTGTGCTAAGCTAGGCTAGCGGTGGGTGCGTCAAACAGACTTATAGCACGCACGGAGATGAAAAAGGTATGTATGGACTTATCTAACTCTGGGGGGTAAGGTGAATAGGCTAAAGTCCCAAAAAGTCGGAGTGTTCCTTTAATGCCATGTTTTGGGTTTATAACCTACTGTGTCTTTACTTATTTATCACAAGTGTGATGACATGATGTTCTGCTCAAAGGTGCTGTATATAATTATACAAAGGTTAATCAGGGGTGCGTTTCCCGAAAGTATCGTTAGCCATATGGTCGCAATTTCCATTGAACTCTATTGGAAAACGACGGAACTTGCGACCATAGTTGACTAACGATGCTTTCGGGAAACGTACCCCTGGCCAGTACAAATTAACCACCCTTTGATGATGTCATTAAGATAATTACTGATGCCAGATCTAGAACATTAAGGAGATTTAGTGTTTGAGGAAGGAACCTAGGAACCTTCCAGTATGGCTTTAACATAGATTACACATACTGTATGTATTAAATATGCATGCAGGTGTAACCACTGTACTAGTACAGACAGCTAAAGGAATTCTAATTTCACAAGTTCCTGACTGAGATGCAACACTAAGTAAGATTTTTTTTGATTACCTTAAAAAAAAAATGTTTCCAAAATTGTTTTCAGTGGTTCATTAAGTCGCAATAGGGTGAAAGGCACTTCTAGATTTGCTTTGCAGTCCTATATCTGATTCATTCCACTATAACCACACTGTGTAAGATTGCCAGATCGAGTGGCGTTTCAGTAGTTCTAATGAGACATAAAAAAAACTACAAATTTGACTTGCTTTAAGTCAAACGTTACAAGTCATTATTTTGTTTTTCTTTGTTTCTGATGTTGCAATACATCATACTTTCATGAAATTATGCAACATACTTTTTAATATTTTGCCTGTGGACATATTCATTCCAAAGCCAGTGCTGGATAAACGTCGAGCGTGCGTACGACAGTAGACTACTGTATAGCCTACGCTAAATTATTTACTACTGTGGTAATGCTTTCAACCTGTAGGGCGACCAACCACAGAGGCAGAGCCGGCCCGAGCCTTTTGGGGGCCCTAAGCAGAATTTGATTTGGGGGCCCCTCCCATGACGCGGAGTCACCTGTGTTTGACGATTATTGACACAAATGTCACGCAATAATGATACATTATAAATGAATAGGTTATGTATTAGGCTACAACTAAATTAATACTTAATAAAAAGAAAATAGATGCCTACTTAAATAAAAAAAAAAGTTTTAACAGTCTTAAAACTGTCTCAAAACATATAAAAGAAATTATTTGCGAAAATTAAGACAAAACTGAGAAACATAACGACAAGCCTATTGTTGAAAACTAAAAATATTTGGCCTACAATTTCTCAACTGTCTCAATACAGTGATACACTCACTGTTCTCAAAAGCTTTATTATTATTATTATTATCGTAAGAGACTTTGTTAGATATATTACATGACATAATCCAACAAAGTCTGTTACTATAATACCGCACTGTAAAAAATTGCTGTAGATTCTACAGCAAAATTCTACAGAAATGTATTGTTTTATCATTTTACAAGTTATTACTGTAATTCGCAATGCATTATGGGTCAAAAGGAGTATTACAGTTGTTTACTGTATATTTCCCTGTCAACTGTAAATTGATTTACAGGTAAGAGGTGTTTTCACTGTAGTTCATACGTTTTACAACAATTTACTGTGACGTGGCATTATGGGATTGCGCGGGCTGAATACATTTGAAATCTGGTGGACTGGAGCAGGGCAGGATCGAGTTGAAGATAAAAGGCACTATTTACTCAATTTTTGGTAAGTTAACTTAAATTTACGCCCATAAATATTTACAATCTAATGTATTACTTAATGAGCGATTCATATTTTGAACAGAATTCATAACATCGGCATGTCATTATATCATGCAATTATTGATCGACTTGTTAACAACTGCGTGTTATCAGGACATTTAGTGTGATGTAAAAGTGTTTGATTCCTATATTTTCCATCGAAACGTTACGTTTATTTAGTAAAGCAATGTGTCTTTAATTTTAAATTTCTTGTTTCAGGCGAGGCAATCGCGACGGCGCGCGCTCAGTGGTGAGGCGATCTGAACTTTTACAAGCACAAGGTAATCTTCTATCAAGGCTATCTTAAATGTTATGGACGAATGCTGCAGTTTGTTACAGTTTTATTTGAATTTGCTCTCAAGAGAGTATTTTAGAGCATTGCAGTTTGCAAGACGACAGATCGGATCCACTTAAGTCTTGGTGAGAGTTAGCTTTCTTGACGAAAACATTGGAATAGGCTATATTAACATCGTTGGATGCTGCTATTTTCTCATTTATTTTACCAGTTTTGATTTCGTTTGATTTCGATTTTCGTATGAGAGCATGTAAAACCAGTGTTTAATAAAGGCCTGCATCATAACTATTTAACGCAAATCAATTTGCAGCGGACAATAGGTGCGTTCCATTCGACCATAAGTGGACTGCGAAGTGGACTTCACAGGGTATTTAGCCATCTTAAGTGAGATTCCATTTTAAAGGGAACGAACATTTTCAGTTCGAAGGGCACTGCAAACGGCATAGGGAATAAGGGAACATTGGTACATCACTTCACAGGAAGTCAGTGAAGTCCACTTCAACTGATATACCGTGTTCAGGGAGTAGGGAGCAGTGAACACTGCGTAGGGACCCTGTCGAATGGAACGCACCTAATGATAGTAACAGGCCTATGCCTGTTCGTCATGCTCTCCAGAGAGTATTTTTTCGAGCATTTGCAGTTTGGAAAACAAGGCATTCTGAAGTGCTGTTAAGACAGAACGTTAATACGCACGTGCAGTTAGCTTTGCTGATGAAAAATATTAGAATATGATTTTAACATCGTTGCATGATGCTGCTATTTTATCATTTATTTCACTAGTTTGGATTTATTATTGAGAGCAAGTAAACCCAGTGTTTAACAAATCCCTGCGTCATAACTAAATTCAAAATGACTGGCAAAAGATTTGAAAGTTAATTTTATTTTCTGTTCAAAGTTCCCATATTTATCGTTTTCTTAATATAACTTGAACCTAAATCTAAATGAGAAATGTATCACTGTAAATTGTCAATATGATAGCAATATCATTGTAGGTCACATTAATGTTCTAAACTGCTGTTTTACCTGTGGTGTAACGTTACCTGACTTTTCACGTGCATTTAAAAATGTGCAGCTTTTAAGTTTCATTTATAGAGACCATACAGGTTATCAGAAGTCTTGTAAAGGTGCTAGATTTGACCAGACACAACACGGATTTGCAAGATTGGATACCGTCATTTCACATGCATGTACAACTCTGAATTACTTAATTAGGCATTTTAAAATGCCATATTGATGAGGGCTGGGAAATCTGTCTGTACTGCATTTACTGCATATACTGCACTTAATTACATTACATTTTTTTTCCTTTTATTATTTTTTTTATTATTATTGTAGATGTCAGCAACAGCAGCTGAAGTGGAAAAAAGTTCTACACTTCCAGACTCTCTGAGACTGATTGTCTTAGGTAATGTACGTTCCAGAATCTTTAAATTACTTAATACATTTTGCCTGTTGTATTTTAGCATACATTTTTATAAACTGTTTTCTTTTTTCTCTTCATTTGTTTATTTTTAGGTGAAATTCTCACTGCAACCCAGTGGATGCTGAGTATTGAGGGTCAAGTGGTTCTGAATCAACAACCCAATTTCATGGCTGAATTTGCTACTTTGTTTGCAACTTACTACAACTTTAATCTGGTGTACCAGCACGAGGCATCCTGCACACTTGAATTTGTTCAAAGGTAAGAGATTACTGAAATATAAATTTGTATATGTTAAAGGATTAGTTCATCTAAAAATTAATGTTAGTTCCCCTGTCATTAATTAACTACTGGCCTTCGTTCATTTTCGGAACACAAATTAAGATATTTTTGATGAAATCTTACAGGGTTTCTGAACCACACATAGGCCACAAAATCATTGCAACTTCCAAGGTCCAGAAAAGCAGTTAAGACAATGTTAAAATATACCATGTGACTACACTGGATCAACCACAAAATCTCTTCTCTTCTGTGTCAATCTCTGACGCTGTAGTAAACAGTGCATCGCTTCCAGGTTCTACGTTAGAACAAAAAGTATTCTCATCACTTCATAACATTGAGGTTGATCCACTGAAGTTACATGGACTACTTTAATGAGGTTTTCACTACCTTTCTGGGCCCCGGACGTTGTAATGACGTTGTGGTCTATGTGTGGTTCAGATACCTCTCTGATTTCATCAAACACATCTTAATGTGTGTTCCTGAAAATGAATGAAGGTCAGTAGTGACAGATTAACGAGTAATTAATTACAGAAATGTCATTTTGTGGTGAACAAATCCTTTTTAGTAGTGCAAATAATGCTTTATTGTAAAGTGGTATATTTTCATAAGTCTGCACATGATCCTAAAGCTTCTGCTTGTATTTTTCTGACTGATTTTTGAGCAGATGTTTACCAAGAACATCAATGAAAGTGGAAAGACCTCAGAGAAGAGGAACAACACAGTCAATCCTCATGTGTCTACTCTTCTCATTAGGCTACCCTGTAGACCTTGAGTGGTTAAGCATGTGAGTTGTCAAATGTATATATAAAACAAAAAACTGAGATGTCTATAATTACACAAAATGTAAAAAAGTACTTTGAAACAAAAATGTTGTTTGAGCTTAAAGGGATAGTTCACTTTGAAATTAAATTTTGATATGTTTGATCTTACCTCAAGGGCATCCAAGATGTAGGTGTCTTTGTTTCCACAGTATTTTCAATTTTGACAGTGCGTTGTTGTCTATCAGTCATACATTGGAGGCTAAGGGGGTCCACCAAAAAGCATGCACAGAGAAGTCAAAATTAAACATGATTTAATGACTCGTAAATGTAAGTAAACATTGATGGCCTAAGACCCGAAACGAGCGTTTTTTGTGAGAAAACGAACAGTATTTATATCGTTTTTACCTCGTGTAGTCACAGTGACGTCCAAGTGACCTGAATCAGTTGTTCAATGTCCAACTGAACCGAACTGAATCAGTTCAATGTTACGCCGGAAGTGATCACTTGCGTGTGACGTCACTCAATATTTACACTGAGATTTCGGAAGTTTTACCTTTTACTAAACATATTTAGATATACCGAAATCGTCTTCCATTGCGGTTTCCCGTATATCTAAATATGTTTAGTGAAAGGTAAAACTTCCGAAATCTCTGTATAAACCAAGGTGGTAATCCATCGACCGGAAGTTGAAGCCTCGCGGGAGCTGACATCTTGTAGCAGAACTTCACTTGCGTTAGCATTCCCATTGACTCCCATTCATTTTGGGGTCACTTTGACAGCGAATAACTCTACATCTGAGGCGTTTGAAGACCCCATTTGTCCTTTATTTATTTCTAAAGAAACACGACAATGTATAAATAGCTCCATTACCTTGTAGCTTATGTTATGTCCCCGTAGATGCAGTTTTAGTGAAAGTAGGCTAACGATTGCGTCATACCCACACAACTCTCTGTCGCACAGGAAAGAGATTACCGTATGTACAGGAGGAGAAGCTCGCGCGCAATCTGGGAAACGTGGAGGCAAAAAGACAAAATAATTAATCAGAATACCTAGCAAAAGTGTCTCCTGCTCCTCGCTCATGGACAGATCCTATACTCTCCGCCTCTGCATGTATCGGATGGGAATGATTGCACTAGAAGACAGACGGTTTGCTCTCCTCACATCTACGTCGTCAAGCTCTGTTTGAGTCTGCGCGTCAGGGACGGAAGTGCTAACAAATCGCCAAAAACGGGCTTCAATCGTCTCAATGGAGTTCCAATGAGATGGCTCTGTCCATTTCTTTTACTGTCTATGGTATAAACAAAGAGTGACGTAGGCGCGCAAGCGATCACTTCCAGCGCATGCGCAGACCGAAGCGCCCGTGCCGGCAGATCATTTTGTCATGGCTATGATTACAAGAGGTAAAAACGATATAAATCCTGTTCGTTTTCTCACACAAACCGCTTGTTTCGTGTCTTAGGTCATCAATGTGTACTTACATTTACGAGTCATTAAATCATGTGTAATTTGGACTTCGCTGTGCATGCTCTTTGAGGTGAACCAATTGAGGACCCCCTTCACCTCCAGTATATGACTGACAGACAACAATGGTTTGACCAAAAAATGTCAAAATTGAAAATGCTGTGGAAACAAAGACACCTACATCTTGGATACCCTTGAGGTAAGATAAAACATATCAAAAATTAATTTCAAAGTGAACTATCACCCAAAAATGGAAAATCATTCACCATTTCCTCACCCCCATGTTGTTAAAAACCTGTATGAGTTTCTTTCTTCTGCTGAACTTAGATATTTTGAAGAATATTGGTAATCAAACAGTTGGTGGTAGCCATTTACTTTCAATTGTCTGGTTACCAAAATTCTTTAAGATATCATCTTTTGTGTTCAACAAAGAAAGAAACTCATACAGATTTGGAACAACTTGAGGGTGAGTAAATGATGACAGAATTTTCATTTTTGGATGAACTATCCCTTTAACTTTTATTGAACCCAGTATCTTGGTGTTAAGCCTTATTTCTAGTTATTTTGTGACTGATTTTGAAAATATTTTCTGTACTTGAAAAGGTAAAATTGTTGTTACCAGTCTTGTAGTAATTTGCTGATTATTTTAATAAATATTTTTCTACAACAGCTTTGACTTTGTGTTTGTTTTTTTAAATGTTTATTTTAATGCATCTACATCAATATAATGGTAAATAATAGAGTACAGTTTACTATTAAAATGATTCTTTTCAGCTTTTTAAATGTTAAACTATTACATCATCTACTTGAATTTTGGGGGTATTTACAGGATTTTATTGGCAACTTTATTGCCAGGTAAATACTGTACTTTAGTGAAATTACAAAATATTGCTGTAAAATAAAATACAGGTTTAATTCAATGTTACTGTAAAAAAAACCTATAAATTACTGTATACCTATACATTTCATATACAACAATTAACTGTAAATTGCTTTACAGTATTACACTGTAATCAATTTTACAGCAATTTCCAACATTTTTACAGGATTTTATTGGCAACTTTTTTGCCAGTAAATTCCTGTAAATTCTACAGGAAATTTTTTACAGTGCGGTAATGATGTTCTGGCGCTCGTTGTATGTGTGCAATGTGTTTTTCCCCTCGGGGCTTGCCGTAGATGGGTCGTGCGCATGGGCTGCGCACTTGGTAGGCTACTAGAGTGTCGTATGGCAAGCCGTTTTAGCTTAAATTGTACCCAGCCTTAATCGTCATTGCATTTTTACCAGTAAGAATTCTTTACAAGCTTTACAATTTAATTCCTACTAGTAGCAATTACAATTATAGAGCTCTCTAATTTAATTCGTACTAATAACAATTACGATTAGAGAGCTCCATTTGATTTTTACTAGTAAGAATATAATTGCAAAGCTCTTTAATTGAATGGCAGAGCTATGCAATTGCATTACTAGTAAGAATTACATTAGAGAGCTCTCTAAATCAGTTTTTACTAGGAAGAATTACATTAAGAGAGCTCTTTAATGCAATTATTACTAGCTTCGTTTAAGCAAAAGGTACGCTAAAAACAACGTGTTAACCTTTAAATACTCGACCTAATTCCATTGCTTAGCAACGGGAAGAAACTCCTGTAACTTCAGTGCCCAACCCGTATCACGACAAGACGTGAAATAATCTCGTTGGTCCACTTTGGAAAACGTGTAGATGTCACGGTTTAGTTTAAACTCAAAACCATAAATAGGGCTATACTGCCCTCTTGTGTCAAATTATATTTCTATATTTATTTTTCCAACAAATAAAGCCAAACCTGCAATAAAACCCCGTCCAAAATACCCTTGAACTCAACAGATGCAGTGGTTCAGTTGATTAAGTTGGGTTTTAATCAAGAAGACCCGAGTTCAATTCCCATACTTGCGTTAAATTGTTGTGATTGTATCAAACAAAGTGGCCTAAACAATATTTCTTCAACCCGGTATCGTGACAAGACGTGAAATAATCACGTTGGTCCACTTTTGAAAACGTGTAGATGTCACGGTTTAAACCCCCTCAAACGTGAAACTTACACTTAAAACTTACCATCACGACCTATTGGTTTTCATTAAACCGAGAAAAATTGAATTTTCTTTTATTGACGATTACTGAGAAATAGTCTATTATTTAAAAATGCAAAAAAATTAAATAAATAAACAAATAAATAAAAACATTTATTATTTTCAAGGTGAAAAGGATTCATTTGCCTGGATCCACGCCGAAGAAAACGTCTAAATGTCACATTTTTAATGAAGCAGCCTAAATAGTCCACTTTGGAAAATGTGTAGATGTCAGAACATTAATTAATAAAACATTTTAATAGAACATTTTCTCTACCATTTTTCTCGGTTTAATGAAAACCTGACATCTACACATTTTCCAAAGTGGACTATTTAGGCTGCTTCATTGTGATGTAATGTAGCTATGCAGCTATACACACACACACACACACAATAAATAGTGTCACAGCTTAATTACCATGGAAAATATGGGAAAATAATAAGCATTGAGCTGTACCACACACTGGGAAAACTTTCAACTCATGAACTTTCCTTACAAGGAGCATTACGCACTCTGATCATCAAATCTGCTGATAAAGCAGCTTGAAATGTTAACAGGCAAACAAGAAAACAACACTGGCTATTTGTATTAGCTTCTCCCATTCAGCAAATGTTTAAGCTAATTAAAACTTTTAAGCTAATAGAAATATACATTTGGCTGAATAACAAGTATCCCTAAATTTATATATATATTTTTATATACAACATAAAATGTCTATAAAGCAAAACGAATGAAGTGGTGTTACAGTATATAAGAGAAGGTATATAATTCACATTGATTGCACTTATATAAAAGGCAACAATCCCATTCAATGTAAATGGCACTAAAATGATCAAGTAGAACAAATTACAACAATAACCACAGGGATCAATTTCCCAACATTTCATTCTTGGTTTATTCCTAATTAAATAATCCTAAGTGTCCAATCAAACTATCACCTTTCCTTTCACACGGTCACTTCTGGCAATTTTTTTGTTTGGCCAAGGAGTAGGGGGAAGAACCCATTTAGTCAGTCACTTTGAAGTTCTTTCCTCAATTTGCAACAGCAGTTAATCATTCCTGAATCACATGACAATGCATTCACTATAAATTAAGAGAAGAAAGTGCATCAAGTGTTCAAGTAGGGTGTATAGTTTAACAACACATTTAGGGAAAGGAAATAAATGGTGGGCCACTGAACGGGCTAAGGGTATGCTAACCTTTAACTGTAACAAGTTGAATTCTAACCTTTTGTGATCGATACTACTAGCCTGGATGCCAGCCCGAACCCCACTCAGAACATTTTTTGGTCGGGAAATTCGATCTGGACTTGATCCATTGAGTGATTATGATCGGTTCAGAAACCGTCTGGCCAATCAAATTGCAAGAGTGGGCTTTATTTAAATATGGACAGATGATCTGAATGGATCATGAATGGAATTGATCATCATGGGTTGAACTGATTTCTCTAAAATATGACTGCAGCTGGAGAATTGAGATGTATAGATTCCACTATCACATCTTTTGTAAAACTGCAATCAAGGCATTTGTGGAAAGATGTTTGCCGTCCTTCCAACGGAATTCGGCAAAAAAGTTTAATTTATTAGCTGGCTCTGATGGTCGCTAAGAAGATGGGACGCAATGAAAACCCTGTGGTGGTTGTGGTTTCTCCTTTGGTCGCACTCATGGAGGACCAAGTAAAAGCAACACTCATTTTACTACTTCCACTGTGCAGTTAAGTTCTGTTGACAACTACGCGTAGCTCAACATACATCACTTACTACGTAGCTCTGATTGGCTGTAGGTCTAACTAAGTGAGTGCAGTTTTTATTTTCCTGGTTCGGTAAAGACACGCCTCAAAGTCCTATAGAATATGAATATGACGAAGTCAGGCTAGGATACAACGCAAATATTGGCAAAATGACAAAGCAAAGGCATAGGTGGCAAAACAGTAGCATTAAACCTCGTATCTTTTGATTGGCAGTATTGTTTTGTATTATAAGGGTGGTTTGTGGAAACAAGAAAGTAGTTTTGCAGTCTCATCTCTTTGAAGCCCTTCTTGGGTCCCTGCCATTGCTAATGGTGACTGTGGGTTTGGGGGGAGCAGGGGATGCCCCTGCAGTTACTGGGGGTGGTCCATTGCCTGGAACACGCCCGTTTGGTCTTCCTGGAACACCGAAGTTGGGATCCCGAGGCACAGGTGCAGCACTGTTATTGGAAAATACTGGCCCAGTACCATTTCCTGTTGGTCAAACAAAACAAAAAGTGGCAAACTTAATCACACCAGAAATATACAAAAGACACCATGCTGAGGGACTAGAAAAAACTATTACAGCTTACAGTATGCTAACGGTAAGAACAGGATCTCAGTAACTCCAATTTCAGAGACTGAACCTGCAACCTTCGTTAGCAGCCCCGATTCCAAACCATTAATCCACCACTACAAAAATCACCATCCGTCACTTTAGTAGGACAGATTATGTAAAGTACTAGTCATACATTTGTTCACCTGTCTGCCCAGGAGTACCTGAATTTTGATTCGGTGGAGAATTTCCGCGCTGTTCTTTACCCTATTGAGAGGACGAGAGACAAGACACCATTGTGTTGACTTTGTGCGTAACAGGAGCTTTGCTGGTTAGGCTAGTTTAATGGCTTGGTATTTGAATGTGCAGAAGTAAAACCAAATGTTTGCTTCTGGATTAATAACTTATACATTCCAAGTTATTTGCTAAACAAAGACTTTGAAATGAGTTGGAGTGAAAGACCATTTTTTTTCACATTGTAACTGAAGCAAATTTAGACATGCAAATGATTAAAGGAAAGTATAATCATTGAGGCATCACACCGAGGTGCCATTTTGCATAAACATTGATTGGACTCACCGTCTTATGCTGGTTAGCTTGTCCTAGCAGCTCTGGATTTGGCTCACTGAAATTAGGAATCTCAGAATACACCATACAAAACCTGTGAAAGACATTGAATTAATGTGCCAGTAGATTTTGAACTGTCACAAGGGTGAATTACCATGGTTATTGCCAAATGCTGATATGATAAATCACAAAATGAAAATGGAAGATATTATTGTGAGGCAACATTTAATACTCACTCTCCAATTTTTTGTAAGTCTCCTCCTCTTCCAGTGTACAGTGTAAGGCACCCCTTCCACATTGAAGCATACCTATCCAAACAAAAATATTTTTCCAAAGTTAAAACACTTCATCTGTACTCGAAACGATATTTATGAGCCTTAAATCAATTATTTGTTTTGTACTCTTCAAGTACAAATGAGAGAGAGAGAGAGAGAGAGAGAGAGAGAGAGAGAGAGAGAGAGAGAGAGAGAGAGAGAGAGAGAGAGATGTGCCCATAGGATGTGTCTCGTTACCCTCTCTCTCTCTCGAGAGAGAGAGAGAGAGAGAGAGAGAGAGAGAGATGTGTCCATAGGATGTGTCTCGTTACCCTCTCGTAAGGCGGATGATGTCCCCGGGCTGAATGAGGCTGCCCAGCTCATCCCACACAGAGATGGCGATGCTGCCGCTCTTGTCCGCCACTCTGCACGAGCGCACCTCGTGCCCGTCCTTTGTCTTCGTCACTCGACCTGCGCGTGCACAGCAAAGTTCAGTAAAATCCGTCTATGGTAAAATCTCAACCGTTGCAAAACTACTAAAAACACACTCGATTGCGATACATGATGGGTGATGCGTGAAAAAAAAAAAAAAAAAAAAGCTACAAGAACACCAGAAGGACAAAATAGACATCGAGCGTTAGACATGTTATTCATGAATGTTAGCAGTGAGAAATTAGCTCTAACTGTTACTAGTGCTAAAATGCTCGTGAGGGGCACAGCAGTGAATTCACTTACCGATTTCCAAAACTATAAAGACGATATTAAGGTTTTTAGATCCGGCCTTTACATCTTTAATCAAGATCACACCTTCGTTGGAGATATTCGACATTTCTTTGAGCTGGAGTGAATGCTAGCACACCGGCTAGCGAAACCACAGCTGTGTTGGAGGATTTCTTGATCTAAAGCTAAATCTGTGCGCGGAGTGGGATGTTTTATTTGCCAAATAAACTTTATTTGGCGCATAAACTTTGCATGCAAAACCCTTTTTGGAAAGGCAATGGTGTTTCTAGCGTAACATTTGAGGCAGTTTTTTCCACATTTGACCAACGAGCTAAAGGAATGAAAGTAAAAGCAGGAAATATTTCCTCATACACGATTAAAACGACTCGTTTTAAAAAAAAAACAACAACAACACTCAATTCGTTTTCCAGACAGATATTTTAGACTTCATCCTGTCCTAAAGCTGGAAAAACAACGACTCAAGAAGACTTCAAGTCGTCACTGCTCAAAATGTCTAGAATCCAGATTCATACTCAGTCTTTTTGTTGTTGTTAGCCTACACTGTCAATTCACGACGTCAAGTTAACGAACAGCTATTAAACTCTGTTTTCTTCACACATATATTGCGGGTTGCGTTTAAAACTGTGTCAGTGAGTTCAGACACACATGCTGCCGGTGAAACTGAACATCGCGTCTCTTCATGTCACCTTCCACTCGAAAATCATTCATCTGGCGTCTATTCGACATTAAAAATACTAAAGCGACGAGACAGTAAATTGAAAAACAAAAACGATTTGAGCCGAGATAACTATAACTGGTTAACGTGTACGTTATGACCAGTTTGAAACTTCCTGATGGCCGTTTAAATTGTTATAATTATAGTATGTTTTCTACTTGTGACGTACTGCATTTTTACCAAGAAACAGAATAAAAAAAATACTTTCGCAAAAGAGGGGAAAATCTCTATTTCACAGTACTATCGCTTTCTCTCCCTCACTAACAAAGCGTCTGATCTGCGCAAGTGTGTGTTCAGTTCTTTAAATTCTACCGGCTGTACCATCACACTGTTTCGCGGGGGTGTTCACAGATGCGTTATTTGTTGTTTAATACACACATGGGATTTGAATACACGAACATTTGTTTGATCAGGCATTACAAATAATTCAGCATATGTGGTACAGTATCATGGCTATTGTACGGGAACGAAAACTTGAGAGACCCAAGTGTGTATTTTTACCGTGGCGTGTTCTTGTTACATTGAGCTCAATCTGATTGGACACAGTGAAGAAAATGTGTCCACATGGATAGGAAATATAACCACACTTCATTTCCTCGTACGGTTGTCGACGTTGTGTAATATGATTTGATTACACGCTCCGAAATGTTTCCAAAGGTATTTAGGTTGCATCATCACATTATAATGCGTTGATTTGCTTTATTTTGAGGCACTATCCATGAAGAGTAGTTAAACGTGTTGTTTCCATCAAATAAATAAATGTTACAGACTATGCAGACAAGTACATAACATTTGCTTTGTCACAATGATCTTCTTTCGAATAGAAATTTGAAAACACGACCTGTTGACTAGCTAGTCAGATTATGATTGTTTTAGTTTACATCTAAAGTCTCGTGCTCACACATGCAACAAAAAAAAAAAAAAAAAAAAAACGTCACGAACAGGATTCGAACCTGTGCGGGGAAACCCCATTGGATTTCGAGTCCAACGCCTTAACCTCTCGGCCACCGTGACGCCATTTTTTTTGCTGGAGTACAAAGGTTATAAAATGACACTTCTCAGCAAATTCCACGCATACCTCACGATGTTATTTTTTGTGTCCTACTCCTAAACAGTTAAATATATACACCTGTATTTTGCCTATATGGTTTACGTATACGCAATAAGTTACCTATATGGTTTACGTTACGAGAGGCTGTACTGCCTTCGCGTCGTGCCCCTATGGTCGTGCCTAACAACGTCCTTCAGCCGTTAACGTTACTTATTCACGATACAGCACTTGCTTCGAGTATACCTTATTGCTTTTATAAAACGGTTACCACACAATAAAAATATTAAAGTAAAAAAAAAAATGTAGTAGTGCAACTTTCATGAAGTAAAATCACAAAACGTTTTCCTTCCGCTAGAAAAAAATAGTCCCCGACAGTGAACAGCAACAACGATAACGTTACAATGTGTAATATGCATGATGAAAGCTAAAATAAAAACATAGGAACTGCAGTGTTGCGCTATGAATTGAAACGTTGGGTGAAGCGGTCATAGCCATGGTCATAGCCGTGTTTTATCATGAATAAAGCACTAAGCAGGATTGGAACTAGTTTTATATTTAAAAATAATATTTAACCTACTGTCTAAAAATCTATTAAAACTATTTATTACTTCTATTAGCACATGTCACATGGTTTTATAATATGGTTTTCAGTAATGGTTTTCAGTAATAGCTTAGAGCATTTTTCTTTTTGCCTGTTCTCTGAGTAACGAAACATAACATATTCCATAGGCTATGTACGGTATTTAAACATGTTTGTAATCTCCAAGAAAGCAGATGAAGTACTGGCGGTATTTGGCCACACGGTGGAGACGACATCATCCATAAAACCTTAAAAGTTCAGTTTCAAAAACCAGTTAGGTGGCAGCGGAGGAGGGTTTGTTTCTTTGTTCCCTTGTTTTGTTTCCCTCCTAAACATTTTCATTTTAATGAGAATCCTACCAATATTTTTCAAATGTATTATTAAAGTTGTCAGATTTACAGTTTACAATTACAACCCCACCCTGTTAGCAAACGCCCTCACCAATAAGACCTGCATATGTAACCTGCACCTTTTCTAGGCTCTGTTAGGGAAGGAAAAAGCTCACATAAACTATAGCCTAATGTTGTCTCTTTATGGCACATTTAAAGGAGTAGTTCACTTAAAAAAAAAAAAAATGCTGATAATTTACTCACCCCCATCCAAGATGTCCATGTCTTTTTTTCTTTCAGTCAAAAATAAATTAAGGTTTTTGATTAAAACATTCCAGGATTTTTCTCCATATAATGCACTTCAGTGGGAACCAAACGGTTCAAGGTCCAACAGTTTCAGTGCAAACTGTTCAAAGGACTTTAAACGATTCCATCTGAAGAAAGAATGACATGGATATCTAGGATGACATGGGGGTGAGTAAATTTCGTGAAAAAGGGTCTAGAGCCTCCATTTTTGCACTCAGGTTAAAGTCTCATTGCCCTCTATCAGAATCCAGAGTTTTGAGAAGATTGGAGAAACTTAATTTTTCGCCCGAAAAAAAAACAAAACGAAAGGGGTACAACTGTCGTTTTTTTTTTTTTCGGGTCGAATTTTTGAGTTTCGATATCTCAGCTCTGGAAGGGTCTAGAGCCTCCATTTTTGCACTCAAGTTAAAGTCTCATGGCCCTCTATCAGAATCCAGAGTTTTGGGAAGATTGGAGAAACTTAATTTTTCGCCCAAAAAAAAAAACGTAAGGGGTACCACTGTCGTTTTTTTTTTTTCGGGCCAAATTTTTGAGTTTCGATATCTCAGCTGTGGAAGGGGCTAGAGCCTCCATTTTTGCACTCAGGTCTAAGTCTCATGGCCCTCTATCAGAATCCAGAGTTTTGGGAAGATTGGAGAAACTTAATTTTTCGCCCAAAAAAAAAAAAACGTAAGGGGTACCACTGTCGTTTTTTTTTTCGGGCCGAATTTTTGAATTTCGATATCTCAGCTGTGGAAGGGGCTAGAGCCTCCATTTTTGCACTCAGGTCTAAGTCTCATGGCCCTCTATCAGAATCCAGAGTTTTGGGAAGATTGGAGAAACTTAATTTTTCGCCCAAAAAAAAAAACGTAAGGGGTACCACTGTCGTTTATTTTTCGGGCCGAATTTTTGAATTTCGATATCTCAGCTCTGGAAGGGGCTAGAGCCTCCATTTTTGCACTCAGGTCTAAGTCTCATGGCCCTCTATCAGAATCCAGAGTTTTGGGAAGATTGTAGAAACTTAATTTTTCGCCCAAAAAAAAAAAAACGTAAGGGGTACCACTGTCGTTTTTTTTTTTCGGGCCGAATTTTTGAGTTTCGATATCTCAGCTCTGGAAGGGGCTAAAGCTTCCATTTTTGCACTCAGGTCTAAGTCTCATGGCCCTCTATCAGAATCCAGAGTTTTGGGAAGATTGGAGAAACTTAATTTTTCGCCCAAAAAAAAAAACGTAAGGGGTACCACTGTCGTTTTTTTTTCGGGCCGAATTTTTGAATTTCGATATCTCAGCTGTGGAAGGGGCTAGAGCCTCCATTTTTGCACTCAGGTCTAAGTCTCATGGCCCTCTATCAGAATCCAGAGTTTTGGGAAGATTGGAGAAACTTAATTTATCGCCCAAAAAAAAAAACGTAAGGGGTACCACTGTCTTTTTTTTTCGGGCCGAATTTTTTAATTTCGATATCTCAGCTGTGGAAGGGGCTAGAGCCTCCATTTTTGCACTCAGGTCTAAGTCTCATGGCCCTCTATCAGAATCCAGAGTTTTGGGAAGATTGGAGAAACTTAATTTTTCGCCCAAAAAAAAAACCGTAAGGGGTACCACTGTCGTTTATTTTTCAGGCCGAATTTTTGAGTTTCGATATCTCAGCTCTGGAAGGGGCTAGAGCCTCCATTTTTGCACTCAGGTCTAAGTCTCATGGCCCTCTATCAGAATCCAGAGTTTTGGGAAGATTGGAGAAACTTAATTTTTCGCCCAAAAAAAAAAAACGTAAGGGGTACCACTGTCGTTTTTTTTTTCGGGCCGAATTTTTGAGTTTCGATATCTCAGCTCTGGAAGGGGCTAAAGCCTCCATTTTTGCACTCAGGTCTAAGTCTCATGGCCCTCTATCAGAATCCAGAGTTTTGGGAAGATTGGAGAAACTTAATTTTTCGCCCCAAAAAAAAAACGTAAGGGGTTTTTTATTAAAAAAAAAACGTAAGGGGTACCACTGTCGTTTTTTTTTTCGGGCCGAATTTTTGAGTTTCGATATCTCAGCTCTGGAAGGGGCTAAAGCCTCCATTTTTTTCACTCAGGTCTAAGTCTCATGGCCCTCTATCAGAATCCAGAGTTTTGGGAAGATTGGAGAAACTTAATTTTTCGCCCAAAAAAAAAAACGTAAGGGGTACCACTGTCGTTTTTTTTTTCGGGCCGAATTTTTGAGTTTCGATATCTCAGCTGTGGAAGGGGCTAGAGCCTCCATTTTTGCACTCAGGTCTAAGTCTCATTGCCCTCTATCAGAATCCAGAGTTTTGGGAAGATTGGAGAAACTTAATTTTTCGCCCAAAAAAAAAACGTAAGGGGTTTTTTATTAAAAAAAAAACGTAAGGGGTACAACTGTCGTTTTTTTTTTCGGGCCGAATTTTTGAGTTTCGATATCTCAGCTCTGGAAGGGGCTAAAGCCTCCATTTTTGCACTCAGGTCTAAGTCTCATGGCCCTCTATCAGAATCCAGAGTTTTGGGAAGATTGGAGAAACTTAATTTTTCGCCCAAAAAAAAAACGTAAGGGGTACCACTGTCATTTATTTTTCGGGCCGAATTTTTGAATTTCGATATCTCAGCTCTGGAAGGGGCTAGAGCCTCCATTTTTGCACTCAGGTCTAAGTCTCATGGCCCTCTATCAGAATCCTGAGTATTGGGAAGATTGGAGAAACTTAATTTTTCGCCCAAAAAAAAAAACGTAAGGGGTTTTTTATAAAAAAAAAAACGTAAGGGGTACCACTGTCGTTTTTTTTTTCGGGCCGAATTTTTGAGTTTCGATATCTCAGCTCTGGAAGGGGCTAAAGCCTCCATTTTTTTCACTCAGGTCTAAGTCTCATGGCCCTCTATCAGAATCCAGAGTTTTGGGAAGATTGGAGAAACTTAATTTTTCGCCCAAAAAAAAAAACGTAAGGGGTACCACTGTCGTTTTTTTTTTCGGGCCGAATTTTTGAGTTTCGATATCTCAGCTGTGGAAGGGGCTAGAGCCTCCATTTTTGCACTCAGGTCTAAGTCTCATTGCCCTCTATCAGAATCCAGAGTTTTGGGAAGATTGGAGAAACTTAATTTTTCGCCCAAAAAAAAAACGTAAGGGTTTTTTTATTAAAAAAAAAACGTAAGGGGTACCACTGTCGTTTTTTTTTTCGGGCCGAATTTTTGAGTTTCGATATCTCAGCTCTGGAAGGGGCTAAAGCCTCCATTTTTGCACTCAGGTCTAAGTCTCATGGCCCTCTATCAGAATCCAGAGTTTTGGGAAGATTGGAGAAACTTAATTTTTCGCCCAAAAAAAAAACGTAAGGGGTACCACTGTCATTTATTTTTCGGGCCGAATTTTTGAATTTCGATATCTCAGCTCTGGAAGGGGCTAGAGCCTCCATTTTTGCACTCAGGTCTAAGTCTCATGGCCCTCTATCAGAATCCTGAGTTTTGGGAAGATTGGAGAAACTTAATTTTTCGCCCAAAAAAAAAAAAACATAAGGGGTACCACTGTCGTTTTTTTTTCGGGCCGAATTTTTGAGTTTCGATATCTCAGCTCTGGAAGGGGCTAGAGCCTCCATTTTTGCACTCAGGTCTAAGTCTCATGGCCCTCTATCAGAATCCAGAGTTTTGGGAAGATTGGAGAAACTTAATTTTTCGCCCAAAAAAAAAAAAACGTAAGGGGTACCACTGTCGTTTTTTTTTCGGGCCGAATTTTTGAGTTTCGATATCTCAGCTCTGGAAGGGGCTAAAGCCTCCATTTTTGCACTCAGGTCTAAGTCTCATGGCCCTCTATCAGAATCCAGAGTTTTGGGAAGATTGGAGAAACTTAATTTTTCGCCCAAAAAAAAAAAACTGTAAGGGTACCACTGTCGTTTATTTTTCGGGCCGAATTTTTGAATTTCGATATCTCAGCTGTGGAAGGGGCTAGAGCCTCCATTTTTGCACATTAAGGTCTAAGTCTCATGCCCTCTATCAGAATCCAGAGTTTTGGGAAGATTGGAGAAACTTAATTTTTCGCCCAAAAAAAAAAAAACGTAAGGGGTACCACTGTCGTTTTTTTTTCGGGCCGAATTTTTGAGTTTCGATATCTCAGCTCTGGAAGGGGCTAAAGCCTCCATTTTTGCACTCAGGTCTAAGTCTCATGGCCCTCTATCAGAATCCAGAGTTTTGGGAAGATTGGAGAAACTTAATTTTTCGCCCAAAAAAAAAACGTAAGGGGTACCACTGTCATTTATTTTTCGGGCCGAATTTTTGAATTTCGATATCTCAGCTCTGGAAGGGGCTAGAGCCTCCATTTTTGCACTCAGGTCTAAGTCTCATGGCCCTCTATCAGAATCCTGAGTTTTGGGAAGATTGGAGAAACTTAATTTTTCGCCCAAAAAAAAAAAAACGTAAGGGGTACCACTGTCGTTTTTTTTTCGGGCCGAATTTTTGAGTTTCGATATCTCAGCTATGGAAGGGGCTAGAGCCTCCATTTTTGCACTCAGGTCTAAGTCTCATGGCCCTCTATCAGAATCCAGAGTTTTGGGAAGATTGGAGAAACTTAATTTTTCGCCCAAAAAAAAAAAACGTAAGGGGTACCACTGTCGTTTTTTTTTCGGGCCGAATTTTTGAGTTTCGATATCTCAGCTCTGGAAGGGGCTAAAGCCTCCATTTTTGCACTCAGGTCTAAGTCTCATGGCCCTCTATCAGAATCCAGAGTTTTGGGAAGATTGGAGAAACTTAATTTTTCGCCCAAAAAAAAAAAAACGTAAGGGGTACCACTGTCGTTTTTTTTTCGGGCCGAATTTTTGAGTTTCGATATCTCAGCTGTGGAAGGGGCTAGAGCCTCCATTTTTGCACTCAGGTCTAAGTCTCATTGCCCTCTATCAGAATCCAGAGTTTTGGGAAGATTGGAGAAACTTAATTTTTCGCCCAAAAAAAAAACGTAAGGGGTTTTTTATTAAAAAAAAAACGTAAGGGGTACCACTGTCGTTTTTTTTTTCGGGCCGAATTTTTGAGTTTCGATATCTCAGCTCTGGAAGGGGCTAAAGCCTCCATTTTTGCACTCAGGTCTAAGTCTCATGGCCCTCTATCAGAATCCAGAGTTTTGGGAAGATTGGAGAAACTTAATTTTTCGCCCAAAAAAAAAACGTAAGGGGTACCACTGTCATTTATTTTTCGGGCCGAATTTTTGAATTTCGATATCTCAGCTCTGGAAGGGGCTAGAGCCTCCATTTTTGCACTCAGGTCTAAGTCTCATGGCCCTCTATCAGAATCCTGAGTTTTGGGAAGATTGGAGAAACTTAATTTTTCGCCCAAAAAAAAAAAAACGTAAGGGGTACCACTGTCGTTTTTTTTTCGGGCCGAATTTTTGAGTTTCGATATCTCAGCTCTGGAAGGGGCTAGAGCCTCCATTTTTGCACTCAGGTCTAAGTCTCATGGCCCTCTATCAGAATCCAGAGTTTTGGGAAGATTGGAGAAACTTAATTTTTCGCCCAAAAAAAAAAAACGTAAGGGGTACCACTGTCGTTTTTTTTTCGGGCCGAATTTTTGAGTTTCGATATCTCAGCTCTGGAAGGGGCTAAAGCCTCCATTTTTGCACTCAGGTCTAAGTCTCATGGCCCTCTATCAGAATCCAGAGTTTTGGGAAGATTGGAGAAACTTAATTTTTCGCCCAAAAAAAAAAAACTGTAAGGGTACCACTGTCGTTTATTTTTCGGGCCGAATTTTTGAATTTCGATATCTCAGCTGTGGAAGGGGCTAGAGCCTCCATTTTTGCACATTAAGGTCTAAGTCTCATACCCTCTATCAGAATCCAGAGTTTTGGGAAGATTGGAGAAACTTAATTTTTCGCCCAAAAAAAAAAAACGTAAGGGGTACCACTGTCGTTTTTTTTTCGGGCCGAATTTTTGAGTTTCGATATCTCAGCTCTGGAAGGGGCTAAAGCCTCCATTTTTGCACTCAGGTCTAAGTCTCATGGCCCTCTATCAGAATCCAGAGTTTTGGGAAGATTGGAGAAACTTAATTTTTCGCCCAAAAAAAAAACGTAAGGGGTACCACTGTCATTTATTTTTCGGGCCGAATTTTTGAATTTCGATATCTCAGCTCTGGAAGGGGCTAGAGCCTCCATTTTTGCACTCAGGTCTAAGTCTCATGGCCCTCTATCAGAATCCTGAGTTTTGGGAAGATTGGAGAAACTTAATTTTTCGCCCAAAAAAAAAAAAACGTAAGGGGTACCACTGTCGTTTTTTTTTCGGGCCGAATTTTTGAGTTTCGATATCTCAGCTATGGAAGGGGCTAGAGCCTCCATATTTGCACTCAGGTCTAAGTCTCATGGCCCTCTATCAGAATCCAGAGTTTTGGGAAGATTGGAGAAACTTAATTTTTCGCCCAAAAAAAAAAAAACGTAAGGGGTACCACTGTCGTTTTTTTTTCGGGCCGAATTTTTGAGTTTCAATATCTCAGCTCTGGAAGGGGCTAAAGCCTCCATTTTTGCACTCAGGTCTAAGTCTCATGGCCCTCTATCAGAATCCAGAGTTTTGGGAAGATTGGAGAAACTTAATTTTTCGCCCAAAAAAAAAAAACTGTAAGGGTACCACTGTCGTTTATTTTTCGGGCCGAATTTTTGAATTTCGATATCTCAGCTGTGGAAGGGGCTAGAGCCTCCATTTTTGCACATTAAGGTCTAAGTCTCATGCCCTCTATCAGAATCCAGAGTTTTGGGAAGATTGGAGAAACTCAATTTTTCGCCCAAAAAAAAAAAAACATAAGGGGTACCACTGTCGTTTATTTTTCGGGCCGAATTTTTGAATTTCGATATCTCAGCTCTGGAAGGGGCTAGAGCCTCCATTTTTGCACTCAGGTCTAAGTCTCATGGCCCTCTATCAGAATCCAGAGTTTTGGGAAGATTGGAGAAACTTAATTTTTCGCCCCAAAAAAAAAAACGTAAGGGGTACCACTGTCATTTTTTTTTCGGGCCGAATTTTTGAGTTTCGATATCTCAGCTCTGGAAGGGTCTAGAGCATCCATTTTTGCACTCAGGTTAAAGTCTCATGGCCCTCTATCAGAATCCAGAGTTTTGAGAAGATTGGAGAAACTTAATTTTTCGCCCCCAAAAAAAACCCCGAAAGGGGTACCACTGTCGTTTTTTTTTTTCGGTTCGAATTTTTGAGTTTCGATATCTCAGCTCTGGAAGGAACTAGAGCCTCCATTTTTGCACTCAGGTTAAAGTCTCATGGCCCTCTATCAGAATCCAGAGTTTTGAGAAGATTGGAGAAACTTAATTTTTCGCCCGAAAAAAAAAAACGAAAGGGGTACAACTGTCGTTTTTTTTTTTCGGGTCAAATTTTTGAGTTTCGATATCTCAGCTCTGGAAGGGTCTAGAGCCTCCATTTTTGCACTCAGGTTAAAGTCTCATGGCCCTCTATCAGAATCCAGAGTTTTGAGAAGATTGGAGAAACTTAATTTTTCGCCCCAAAAAAAAAAAACAAAAACGAAAGGGGTACCACTGTCGTTTTTTTTTGGGGCCGAATTTTTGAGTTTCGATATCTCAGCTCTGGAAGGGTCTAGAGCCTCCATTTTTGCACTCAGGTTAAAGTCTCATGGCCCTCTATCAGAATCCAGAGTTTTGGGAAGATTGGAGAAACTTAATTTTTCGCCCAAAAAAAAAAAAAACGTAAGGGGTACCACTGTCGTTTATTTTTCGGGCCGAATTTTTGAATTTCGATATCTCAGCTGTGGAAGGGGCTAGAGCCTCCATTTTTGCACTCAGGTTAAAGTCTCATGGCCCTCTATCAGAATCCAGAGTTTTGAGAAGATTGGAGAAACTTAATTTTTCGCCCAAAAAAAAAAACGTAAGGGGTACCACTGTCGTTTTTTTTTTTCGGGCCAAATTTTTGAGTTTCGATATCTCAGCTGTGGAAGGGGCTAGAGCCTCCATTTTTGCACTCAGGTCTAAGTCTCATGGCCCTCTATCAGAATCCAGAGTTTTGGGAAGATTGGAGAAACTTAATTTTTCGCCCAAAAAAAAAAAACGTAAGGGGTACCACTGTCGTTTTTTTTTTCGGGCCGAATTTTTGAATTTCGATATCTCAGCTGTGGAAGGGGCTAGAGCCTCCATTTTTGCACTCAGGTCTAAGTCTCATGGCCCTCTATCAGAATCCAGAGTTTTGGGAAGATTGGAGAAACTTAATTTTTCGCCCAAAAAAAAAACGTAAGGGGTACCACTGTCGTTTATTTTTCGGGCCGAATTTTTGAATTTCGATATCTCAGCTCTGGAAGGGGCTAGAGCCTCCATTTTTGCACTCAGGTCTAAGTCTCATGGCCCTCTATCAGAATCCAGAGTTTTGGGAAGATTGTAGAAACTTAATTTTTCGCCCAAAAAAAAAAAAAACGTAAGGGGTACCACTGTCGTTTTTTTTTTTCGGGCCGAATTTTTGAGTTTCGATATCTCAGCTCTGGAAGGGGCTAAAGCTTCCATTTTTGCACTCAGGTCTAAGTCTCATGGCCCTCTATCAGAATCCAGAGTTTTGGGAAGATTGGAGAAACTTAATTTTTCGCCCAAAAAAAAAAAACGTAAGGGGTACCACTGTCGTTTTTTTTTTCGGGCCGAATTTTTGAATTTCGATATCTCAGCTGTGGAAGGGGCTAGAGCCTCCATTTTTGCACTCAGGTCTAAGTCTCATGGCCCTCTATCAGAATCCAGAGTTTTGGGAAGATTGGAGAAACTTAATTTTTCGCCCAAAAAAAAAACGTAAGGGGTACCACTGTCTTTTTTTTTCGGGCCGAATTTTTTAATTTCGATATCTCAGCTGTGGAAGGGGCTAGAGCCTCCATTTTTGCACTCAGGTCTAAGTCTCATGGCCCTCTATCAGAATCCAGAGTTTTGGGAAGATTGGAGAAACTTAATTTTTCGCCCAAAAAAAAAAACCGTAAGGGGTACCACTGTCGTTTATTTTTCAGGCCGAATTTTTGAGTTTCGATATCTCAGCTCTGGAAGGGGCTAGAGCCTCCATTTTTGCACTCAGGTCTAAGTCTCATGGCCCTCTTTCAGAATCCAGAGTTTTGGGAAGATTGGAGAAACTTAATTTTTCGCCCAAAAAAAAAAAAAACGTAAGGGGTACCACTGTCGTTTTTTTTTTCGGGCCGAATTTTTGAGTTTCGATATCTCAGCTCTGGAAGGGGCTAAAGCCTCCATTTTTGCACTCAGGTCTAAGTCTCATGGCCCTCTATCAGAATCCAGAGTTTTGGGAAGATTGGAGAAACTTAATTTTTCGCCCAAAAAAAAAAACGTAAGGGGTACCACTGTCGTTTTTTTTTTCGGGCCGAATTTTTGAGTTTCGATATCTCAGCTGTGGAAGGGGCTAGAGCCTCCATTTTTGCACTCAGGTCTAAGTCTCATTGCCCTCTATCAGAATCCAGAGTTTTGGGAAGATTGGAGAAACTTAATTTTTCGCCCAAAAAAAAAAACGTAAGGGGTTTTTTATTTAAAAAAAAACGTAAGGGGTACCACTGTCGTTTTTTTTTTCGGGCCGAATTTTTGAGTTTCGATATCTCAGCTCTGGAAGGGGCTAAAGCCTCCATTTTTGCACTCAGGTCTAAGTCTCATGGCCCTCTATCAGAATCCAGAGTTTTGGGAAGATTGGAGAAACTTAATTTTTCGCCCAAAAAAAAAAACGTAAGGGGTACCACTGTCATTTATTTTTCGGGCCGAATTTTTGAATTTCGATATCTCAGCTCTGGAAGGGGCTAGAGCCTCCATTTTTGCACTCAGGTCTAAGTCTCATGGCCCTCTATCAGAATCCTGAGTTTTGGGAAGATTGGAGAAACTTAATTTTTCGCCCAAAAAAAAAAAACGTAAGGGGTACCACTGTCGTTTTTTTTTCGGGCCGAATTTTTGAGTTTCGATATCTCAGCTCTGGAAGGGGCTAGAGCCTCCATTTTTGCACTCAGGTCTAAGTCTCATGGCCCTCTATCAGAATCCAGAGTTTTGGGAAGATTGGAGAAACTTAATTTTTCGCCCAAAAAAAAAAAACGTAAGGGGTACCACTGTCGTTTTTTTTTCGGGCCGAATTTTTGAGTTTCGATATCTCAGCTCTGGAAGGGGCTAAAGCCTCCATTTTTGCACTCAGGTCTAAGTCTCATGGCCCTCTATCAGAATCCAGAGTTTTGGGAAGATTGGAGAAACTCAATTTTTCGCCCAAAAAAAAAAAACATAAGGGGTACCACTGTCGTTTATTTTTCGGGCCGAATTTTTGAATTTCGATATCTCAGCTCTGGAAGGGGCTAGAGCCTCCATTTTTGCACTCAGGTCTAAGTCTCATGGCCCTCTATCAGAATCCAGAGTTTTGGGAAGATTGGAGAAACTTAATTTTTCGCCCCAAAAAAAAAAAACGTAAGGGGTACCACTGTCATTTTTTTTTCGGGCCGAATTTTTGAGTTTCGATATCTCAGCTCTGGAAGGGTCTAGAGCATCCATTTTTGCACTCAGGTTAAAGTCTCGTGGCCCTCTATCAGAATCCAGAGTTTTGAGAAGATTGGAGAAACTTAATTTTTCGCCCCAAAAAAAAACCCCGAAAGGGGTACCACTGTCGTTTTTTTTTTCGGTTCGAATTTTTGAGTTTCGATATCTCAGCTCTGGAAGGGTCTAGAGCCTCCATTTTTGCACTCAGGTTAAAGTCTCATGGCCCTCTATCAGAATCCAGAGTTTTGAGAAGATTGGAGAAACTTAATTTTTCGCCCGAAAAAAAAAAAACGAAAGGGGTACAACTGTCGTTTTTTTTTTTCGGGTCAAATTTTTGAGTTTCGATATCTCAGCTCTGGAAGGGTCTAGAGCCTCCATTTTTGCACTCAGGTTAAAGTCTCATGGCCCTCTATCAGAATCCAGAGTTTTGAGAAGATTGGAGAAACTTAATTTTTCGCCCAAAAAAAAAAAACAAAAACGAAAGGGGTACCACTGTCGTTTTTTTTTTGGGCCGAATTTTTGAGTTTCGATATCTCAGCTCTGGAAGAGGCTAAAGCCTCCATTTTTGCACTCAGGTCTAAGTCTCATGGCCCTCTATCAGAATCCAGAGTTTTGGGAAGATTGGAGAAACTTAATTTTTCGCCCAAAAAAAAAAAACGTAAGGGGTACCACTGTCGTTTATTTTTCGGGCCGAATTTTTGAATTTCGATATCTCAGCTGTGGAAGGGGCTAGAGCCTCCATTTTTGCACTCAGGTTAAAG
The DNA here is from genome assembly GCF_988280905.1 of Pimephales promelas. NCBI lineage: Eukaryota > Metazoa > Chordata > Actinopteri > Cypriniformes > Leuciscidae > Pimephales > Pimephales promelas. Next base: position 24,431,507 of record NC_142775.1, on the reverse strand, counting down.
TCTCATGGCCCTCTATCAGAATCCAGAGTTTTGAGAAGATTGGAGAAACTTAATTTTTCGCCCAAAAAAAAAAAAAACATAAGGGGTACCACTGTCGTTTTTTTTTTCGGGCCGAATTTTTGAGTTTCGATATCTCAGCTCTGGAAGGGGCTAGAGCCTCCATTTTTGCACTCAGGTCTAAGTCTCATGGCCCTCTATCAGAATCCAGAGTTTTGGGAAGATTGGAGAAACTTAATTTTTCGCCCAAAAAAAAAAAACGTAAGGGGTACCACTGTCGTTTTTTTTTTTCGGGCTGAATTTTTGAATTTCGATATCTCAGCTCTGGAAGGGGCTAAAGCCTCCATTTTTGCACATTAAGGTCTAAGTCTCATGCCCTCTATTAGAATCCAGAGTTTTGGGAAGATTGGAGAAACTCAATTTTTCGCCCAAAAAAAAAAAACGTAAGGGGTACCACTGTCGTTTATTTTTCGGGCCGAATTTTTGAATTTCGATATCTCAGCTCTGGAAGGGGCTAGAGCCTCCATTTTTGCACTCAGGTCTAAGTCTCATGGCCCTCTATCAGAATCCAGAGTTTTGGGAAGATTGGAGAAACGTAATTTTTCGTCCCAAAAAAAAAAAACGTAAGGGGTACCACTGTCATTTTTTTTTCGGGCCGAATTTTTGAGTTTCGATATCTCAGCTCTGGAAGGGTCTAGAGCATCCATTTTTGCACTCAGGTTAAAGTCTCATGGCCCTCTATCAGAATCCAGAGTTTTGGGAAGATTGGAGAAACTTAATTTTTCGCCCCCAAAAAAAAAAACACGTAAGGGGTACCACTGTCGTTTTTTTTTTTCGGGTCGAATTTTTGAGTTTCGATATCTCAGCTCTGGAAGGGTCTAGAGCCTCCATTTTTGCACTCAGGTTAAAGTCTCTTGGCTCTCTATCAGAATCCAGAGTTTTGAGAAGATTGGAGAAACGTAATTTTTCGCCCCAAAAAAAAAAACCCGAAAGGGGTACCACTGTCGTTTTTTTTTTCGGTTCGAATTTTTGAGTTTCGATATCTCAGCTCTGGAAGGGTCTAGAGCCTCCATTTTTGCACTCAGGTTAAAGTCTCATGGCCCTCTATCAGAATCCAGAGTTTTGAGAAGATTGGAGAAACTTAATTTTTCGCCCGAAAAAAAAAAAACGAAAGGGGTACAACTGTCGTTTTTTTTTTCGGGTCAAATTTTTGAGTTTCGATATCTCAGCTCTGGAAGGGTCTAGAGCCTCCATTTTTGCACTCAGGTTAAAGTCTCATGGCCCTCTATCAGAATCCAGAGTTTTGAGAAGATTGGAGAAACTTAATTTTTCGCCCAAAAAAAAAAAAAAAAAACGAAAGGGGTACCACTGTCGTTTTTTTTTGGGCCGAATTTTTGAGTTTCGATATCTCAGCTCTGGAAGAGGCTAAAGCCTCCATTTTTGCACTCAGGTCTAAGTCTCATGGCCCTCTATCAGAATCCAGAGTTTTGGGAAGATTGGAGAAACTTAATTTTTCGCCCCAAAAAAAAAAAAACGTTAGGGGTACCACTGTCGTTTATTTTTCGGGCCGAATTTTTGAATTTCGATATCTCAGCTGTGGAAGGGGCTAGAGCCTCCATTTTTGCACATTAAGGTCTAAGTCTCATGCCCTCTATCAGAATCCAGAGTTTTGGGAAGATTGGAGAAACTCAATTTTTCACCCAAAAAAAAAAAAAACATAAGGGGTACCACTGTCGTTTATTTTTCGGGCCGGATTTTTGAATTTCGATATCTCAGCTCTGGAAGGGGCTAGAGCCTCCATTTTTGCACTCAGGTCTAAGTCTCATGGCCCTCTATCAGAATCCAGAGTTTTGGGAAGATTGGAGACACTTAATTTTTCGCCCAAAAAAAAAAAACGTAAGGGGTACCACTGTCGTTTTTTTTTCGGGCCGAATTTTTGAATTTCGATATCTCAGCTGTGGAAGGGGCTAGAGCCTCCATTTTTGCACATTAAGGTCTAAGTCTCATGCCCTCTATCAGAATCCAGAGTTTTGGGAAGATTGGAGAAACTCAATTTTTCACCCAAAAAAAAAAAAAAACATAAGGGGTACCACTGTCGTTTATTTTTCGGGCCGGATTTTTGAATTTCGATATCTCAGCTCTGGAAGGGGCTAGAGCCTCCATTTTTGCACTCAGGTCTAAGTCTCATGGCCCTCTATCAGAATCCAGAGTTTTGGGAAGATTGGAGACACTTAATTTTTCGCCCAAAAAAAAAAAACGTAAGGGGTACCACTGTCGTTTTTTTTTCGGGCCGAATTTTTGAATTTCGATATCTCAGCTCTGGAAGGGGCTAAAGCCTCCATTTTTGCACTCAGGTCTAAGTCTCATGGCCCTCTATCAGAATCCAGAGTTTTGGGAAGATTGGAGAAACTTAATTTTTCGCCCAAAAAAAAAAACGTAAGGGGTACCACTGTCGTTTTTTTTTTTCGGGCCGAATTTTTGAATTTCGATATCTCAGCTCTGGAAGGGGCTAAAGCCTCCATTTTTGCACTCAGGTCTAAGTCTTATGGCCCTCTATCAGAATCCAGAGTTTTGGGAAGATTGGAGAAACTTAATTTTTCGCCCAAAAAAAAAAAAAACGTAAGGGGTACCACTGTCGTTTTTTTTTTTCGGGCCGAATTTTTGAATTTCGACATCTCAGCTCTGGAAGGGACTAGAGCCTCCATTTTTGCACTCAGGTCTAAGTCGCATGGCCCTCTATCAGAATCCAGAGTTTTGGGAAGATTGGAGAAACTTAATTTTTCGCCCAAAAAAAAAAACGTAAGGGGTACCACTGTCGTTTATTTTTCAGGCCGAATTTTTGAATTTCGATATCTCAGCTCTGGAAGGGGCTAGAGCCTCCATTTTTGCACTCAGGTCTAAGTCTCATGGCCCTCTATCAGAATCCAGAGTTTTGGGAAGATTGGAGAAACTTAATTTTTCGCCCAAAAAAAAAAAAACGTAAGGGGTACCACTGTCGTTTTTTTTTCGGGCCGAATTTTTGAGTTTCGATATCTCAGCTGTGGAAGGGGCTAGAGCCTCCATTTTTGCACTCAGGTCTAAGTCTCATGGCCCTCTATCAGAATCCAGAGTTTTGGGAAGATTGGAGAAACTTAATTTTTCGCCCAAAAAAAAAAACGTAAGGGGTACCACTGTCATTTATTTTTCGGGCCGAATTTTTGAATTTCGATATCTCAGCTCTGGAAGGGGCTAGAGCCTCCATTTTTGCACTCAGGTCTAAGTCTCATGGCCCTCTATCAGAATCCTGAGTTTTGGGAAGATTGGAGAAACTTAATTTTTCGCCCAAAAAAAAAAAAACGTAAGGGGTACCACTGTCGTTTTTTTTTCGGGCCGAATTTTTTAGTTTCGATATCTCAGCTCTGGAAGGGGCTAGAGCCCCAATTTTTGCACTCAGGTCTAAGTCTCATGGCCCTCTATCAGAATCCAGAGTTTTGGGAAGATTGGAGAAACTTAATTTTTCGCCCAAAAAAAAAAAAAAACATAAGGGGTACCACTGTCGTTTATTTTTCGGGCCGAATTTTTGAATTTCGATATCTCAGCTCTGGAAGGGGCTAGAGCCTCCATTTTTGCACTCAGGTCTAAGTCTCATGGCCCTCTATCAGAATCCAGAGTTTTGGGAAGATTGGAGAAACTTAATTTTTCGCCCCAAAAAAAAAAAACGTAAGGGGTACCACTGTCGTTTTTTTTTTTCGGGCCGAATTTTTGAATTTCGATATCTCAGCTCTGGAAGGGGCTAGAGCCTCCATTTTTGCACTCAGGTCTAAGTCTCATGGCCCTCTATCAGAATCCAGAGTTTTGGGAAGATTGGAGAAACTTAATTTTTCGCCCAAAAAAAAAAACGTAAGGGGTACCACTGTCGTTTTTTTTTTCGGGCCGAATTTTTGAATTTCGATATCTCAGCTCTGGAAGGGGCTAAAGCCTCCATTTTTGCACTCAGGTCTAAGTCTTATGGCCCTCTATCAGAATCCAGAGTTTTGGGAAGATTGGAGAAACTTAATTTTTCGCCCAAAAAAAAAAAACGTAAGGGGTACCACTGTCGTTTTTTTTTCGGGCCGAATTTTTGAGTTTCGATATCTCAGCTGTGGAAGGGGCTAGAGCCTCCATTTTTGCACTCAGGTCTAAGTCTCATGGCCCTCTATCAGAATCCAGAGTTTTGGGAAGATTGGAGAAACTTAATTTTTCGCCCAAAAAAAAAAACGTAAGGGGTACCACTGTCATTTATTTTTCGGGCCGAATTTTTGAATTTCGATATCTCAGCTCTGGAAGGGGCTAGAGCCTCCATTTTTGCACTCAGGTCTAAGTCTCATGGCCCTCTATCAGAATCCTGAGTTTTGGGAAGATTGGAGAAACTTAATTTTTCGCCCAAAAAAAAAAAAAACGTAAGGGGTACCACTGTCGTTTTTTTTTCGGGCCGAATTTTTTAGTTTCGATATCTCAGCTCTGGAAGGGGCTAGAGCCCCAATTTTTGCACTCAGGTCTAAGTCTCATGGCCCTCTATCAGAATCCAGAGTTTTGGGAAGATTGGAGAAACTTAATTTTTCGCCCAAAAAAAAAAAAACATAAGGGGTACCACTGTCGTTTATTTTTCGGGCCGAATTTTTGAATTTCGATATCTCAGCTCTGGAAGGGGCTAGAGCCTCCATTTTTGCACTCAGGTCTAAGTCTCATGGCCCTCTATCAGAATCCAGAGTTTTGGGAAGATTGGAGAAACTTAATTTTTCGCCCCAAAAAAAAAAAAACGTAAGGGGTACCACTGTCGTTTTTTTTTTCGGGCCGAATTTTTGAATTTCGATATCTCAGCTCTGGAAGGGGCTAGAGCCTCCATTTTTGCACTCAGGTCTAAGTCTCATGGCCCTCTATCAGAATCCAGAGTTTTGGGAAGATTGGAGAAACTTAATTTTTCGCCCCCAAAAAAAAAAAACGTAAGGGGTACCACTGTCGTTTTTTTTTCGGGCCGAATTTTTGAGTTTCGATATCTCAGCTCTGGAAGGGGCTAAAGCCTCCATTTTTGCACTCAGGTCTAAGTCTCATGGCCCTCTATCAGAATCCAGAGTTTTGGGAAGATTGGAGAAACTTAATTTTTCGCCCCAAAAAAAAAAAAACGTAAGGGGTACCACTGTCGTTTTTTTTTTCGGGCCGAATTTTTGAATTTCGATATCTCAGCTCTGGAAGGGGCTAGAGCCTCCATTTTTGCACTCAGGTCTAAGTCTCATGGCCCTCTATCAGAATCCAGAGTTTTGGGAAGATTGGAGAAACTTAATTTTTCGCCCCCAAAAAAAAAAAACGTAAGGGGTACCACTGTCGTTTTTTTTTTCGGGCCGAATTTTTGAGTTTCGATATCTCAGCTCTGGAAGGGGCTAAAGCCTCCATTTTTGCACTCAGGTCTAAGTCTCATGGCCCTCTATCAGAATCCAGAGTTTTGGGAAGATTGGAGAAACTTAATTTTTCGCCCAAAAAAAAAAAACGTAAGGGGTACCACTGTCGTTTTTTTTTTCGGGCCGAATTTTTGAGTTTCGATATCTCAGCTCTGGAAGGGGCTAAAGCCTCCATTTTTGCACTCAGGTCTAAGTCTCATGGCCCTCTATCAGAATCCAGAGTTTTGGGAAGATTGGAGAAACTTAATTTTTCGCCCAAAAAAAAAAACGTAAGGGGTACCACTGTCGTTTTTTTTTCGGGCCGAATTTTTGAATTTCGATATCTCAGCTGTGGAAGGGGCTAGAGCCTCCATTTTTGCACTCAGGTCTAAGTCTCATGGCCCTCTATCAGAATCCAGAGTTTTGGGAAGATTGGAGAAACTTAATTTTTCGCCCAAAAAAAAAAAGTAAGGGGTACCACTGTCTTTTTTTTTCGGGCCGAATTTTTTAATTTCGATATCTCAGCTGTGGAAGGGGCTAGAGCCTCCATTTTTGCACTCAGGTCTAAGTCTCATGGCCCTCTATCAGAATCCAGAGTTTTGGGAAGATTGGAGAAACTTAATTTTTCGCCCAAAAAAAAAAACGTAAGGGGTACCACTGTCGTTTATTTTTCAGGCCGAATTTTTGAGTTTCGATATCTCAGCTCTGGAAGGGGCTAGAGCCTCCATTTTTGCACTCAGGTCTAAGTCTCATGGCCCTCTATCAGAATCCAGAGTTTTGGGAAGATTGGAGAAACTTAATTTTTCGCCCAAAAAAAAAAAACGTAAGGGGTACCACTGTCGTTTTTTTTTTCGGGCCGAATTTTTGAGTTTCGATATCTCAGCTCTGGAAGGGGCTAAAGCCTCCATTTTTGCACTCAGGTCTAAGTCTCATGGCCCTCTATCAGAATCCAGAGTTTTGGGAAGATTGGAGAAACTTAATTTTTCGCCCAAAAAAAAAAAACGTAAGGGGTACCACTGTCGTTTTTTTTTCGGGCCGAATTTTTGAGTTTCGATATCTCAGCTGTGGAAGGGGCTAGAGCCTCCATTTTTGCACTCAGGTCTAAGTCTCATTGCCCTCTATCAGAATCCAGAGTTTTGGGAAGATTGGAGAAACTTAATTTTTCGCCCAAAAAAAAAAACGTAAGGGGTACCACTGTCATTTATTTTTCGGGCCGAATTTTTGAATTTCGATATCTCAGCTCTGGAAGGGGCTAGAGCCTCCATTTTTGCACTCAGGTCTAAGTCTCATGGCCCTCTATCAGAATCCTGAGTTTTGGGAAGATTGGAGAAACTTAATTTTTCGCCCAAAAAAAAAAAAAACGTAAGGGGTACCACTGTCGTTTTTTTTTTTCGGGCCGAATTTTTGAGTTTCGATATCTCAGCTCTGGAAGGGGCTAGAGCCTCCATTTTTGCACTCAGGTCTAAGTCTCATGGCCCTCTATCAGAATCCAGAGTTTTGGGAAGATTGGAGAAACTTAATTTTTCGCCCAAAAAAAAAAAAACGTAAGGGGTACCACTGTCGTTTTTTTTTCGGGCCGAATTTTTGAGTTTCGATATCTCAGCTCTGGAAGGGGCTAAAGCCTCCATTTTTGCACTCAGGTCTAAGTCTCATGGCCCTCTATCAGAATCCAGAGTTTTGGGAAGATTGGAGAAACTTAATTTTTCGCCCAAAAAAAAAAAAACGTAAGGGGTACCACTGTCGTTTTTTTTTCGGGCCGAATTTTTGAATTTCGATATCTCAGCTGTGGAAGGGGCTAGAGCCTCCATTTTTGCACATTAAGGTCTAAGTCTCATGCCCTCTATCAGAATCCAGAGTTTTGGGAAGATTGGAGAAACTCAATTTTTCGCCCAAAAAAAAAAAACATAAGGGGTACCACTGTCGTTTATTTTTCGGGCCGAATTTTTGAATTTCGATATCTCAGCTCTGGAAGGGGCTAGAGCCTCCATTTTTGCACTCAGGTCTAAGTCTCATGGCCCTCTATCAGAATCCAGAGTTTTGGGAAGATTGGAGAAACTTAATTTTTCGCCCCAAAAAAAAAAAAAACGTAAGGGGTACCACTGTCGTTTTTTTTTCGGGCCGAATTTTTGAATTTCGATATCTCAGCTGTGGAAGGGGCTAGAGCCTCCATTTTTGCACATTAAGGTCTAAGTCTCATGCCCTCTATCAGAATCCAGAGTTTTGGGAAGATTGGAGAAACTCAATTTTTCGCCCAAAAAAAAAAAAACATAAGGGGTACCACTGTCGTTTATTTTTCGGGCCGAATTTTTGAATTTCGATATCTCAGCTCTGGAAGGGGCTAGAGCCTCCATTTTTGCACTCAGGTCTAAGTCTCATGGCCCTCTATCAGAATCCTGAGTTTTGGGAAGATTGGAGAAACTTAATTTTTCGCCCAAAAAAAAAAAAACGTAAGGGGTACCACTGTCGTTTTTTTTTCGGGCCGAATTTTTGAGTTTCGATATCTCAGCTCTGGAAGGGGCTAGAGCCTCCATTTTTGCACTCAGGTCTAAGTCGCATGGCCCTCTATCAGAATCCAGAGTTTTGGGAAGATTGGAGAAACTTAATTTTTCGCCCAAAAAAAAAAAAACGTAAGGGGTACCACTGTCGGTTTTTTTTCGGGCCGAATTTTTGAGTTTCGATATCTCAGCTCTGGAAGGGGCTAAAGCCTCCATTTTTGCACTCAGGTCTAAGTCTCATGGCCCTCTATCAGAATCCAGAGTTTTGGGAAGATTGGAGAAACTTAATTTTTCGCCCAAAAAAAAAAAAACGTAAGGGGTACCACTGTCGTTTTTTTTTCGGGCCGAATTTTTGAGTTTCGATATCTCAGCTCTGGAAGGGGCTAGAGCCTCCATTTTTGCACTCAGGTCTAAGTCGCATGGCCCTCTATCAGAATCCAGAGTTTTGGGAAGATTGGAGAAACTTAATTTTTCGCCCAAAAAAAAAAAACCGTAAGGGGTACCACTGTCGTTTATTTTTCGGGCCGAATTTTTGAATTTCGATATCTCAGCTGTGGAAGGGGCTAGAGCCTCCATTTTTGCACATTAAGGTCTAAGTCTCATGCCCTCTATCAGAATCCAGAGTTTTGGGAAGATTGGAGAAACTCAATTTTTCGCCCAAAAAAAAAAACATAAGGGGTACCACTGTCGTTTATTTTTCGGGCCGAATTTTTGAATTTCGATATCTCAGCTCTGGAAGGGGCTAGAGCCTCCATTTTTGCACTCAGGTCTAAGTCTCATGGCCCTCTATCAGAATCCAGAGTTTTGGGAAGATTGGAGAAACTTAATTTTTCGCCCAAAAAAAAAAAAAAACGTAAGGGGTACCACTGTCGTTTTTTTTTCGGGCCGAATTTTTGAATTTCGATATCTCAGCTCTGGAAGGGGCTAGAGCCTCCATTTTTGCACTCAGGTCTAAGTCTCATGGCCCTCTATCAGAATCCAGAGTTTTGGGAAGATTGGAGAAACTTAATTTTTCGCCCCAAAAAAAAAAAACGTAAGGGGTACCACTGTCGTTTTTTTTTTCGGGCCGAATTTTTGAATTTCGATATCTCAGCTCTGGAAGGGGCTAGAGCCTCCATTTTTGCACTCAGGTCTAAGTCTCATGGCCCTCTATCAGAATCCAGAGTTTTGGGAAGATTGGAGAAACTTAATTTTTCGCCCCCAAAAAAAAAAAACGTAAGGGGTACCACTGTCGTTTTTTTTTCGGGCCGAATTTTTGAGTTTCGATATCTCAGCTCTGGAAGGGGCTAAAGCCTCCATTTTTGCACTCAGGTCTAAGTCTCATGGCCCTCTATCAGAATCCAGAGTTTTGGGAAGATTGGAGAAACTTAATTTTTCGCCCAAAAAAAAAAACCGTAAGGGGTACCACTGTCGTTTTTTTTTTCGGGCCGAATTTTTGAGTTTCGATATCTCAGCTCTGGAAGGGGCTAAAGCCTCCATTTTTGCACTCAGGTCTAAGTCTCATGGCCCTCTATCAGAATCCAGAGTTTTGGGAAGATTGGAGAAACTTAATTTTTCGCCCAAAAAAAAAAACGTAAGGGGTACCACTGTCGTTTTTTTTTTCGGGCCGAATTTTTGAGTTTCGATATCTCAGCTGTGGAAGGGGCTAGAGCCTCCATTTTTGCACTCAGGTCTAAGTCTCATTGCCCTCTATCAGAATCCAGAGTTTTGGGAAGATTGGAGAAACTTAATTTTTCGCCCAAAAAAAAAACGTAAGGGGTACCACTGTCATTTATTTTTCGGGCCGAATTTTTGAATTTCGATATCTCAGCTCTGGAAGTGGCTAGAGCCTCCATTTTTGCACTCAGGTCTAAGTCTCATGGCCCTCTATCAGAATCCTGAGTTTTGGGAAGATTGGAGAAACTTAATTTTTCGCCCAAAAAAAAAAAAACGTAAGGGGTACCACTGTCGTTTTTTTTTCGGGCCGAATTTTTGAGTTTCGATATCTCAGCTCTGGAAGGGGCTAGAGCCTCCATTTTTGCACTCAGGTCTAAGTCTCATGGCCCTCTATCAGAATCCAGAGTTTTGGGAAGATTGGAGAAACTTAATTTTTCGCCCAAAAAAAAAAAAAACGTAAGGGGTACCACTGTCGGTTTTTTTTCGGGCCGAATTTTTGAGTTTCGATATCTCAGCTCTGGAAGGGGCTAAAGCCTCCATTTTTGCACTCAGGTCTAAGTCTCATGGCCCTCTATCAGAATCCAGAGTTTTGGGAAGATTGGAGAAACTTAATTTTTCGCCCAAAAAAAAAAAACCGTAAGGGGTACCACTGTCGTTTATTTTTCGGGCCGAATTTTTGAATTTCGATATCTCAGCTGTGGAAGGGGCTAGAGCCTCCATTTTTGCACTCAGGTCTAAGTCTCATGGCCCTCTATCAGAATCCAGAGTTTTGGGAAGATTGGAGAAACTTAATTTTTCGCCCCAAAAAAAAAAAACGTAAGGGGTACCACTGTCATTTTTTTTTCGGGCCGAATTTTTGAGTTTCGATATCTCAGCTCTGGAAGGGTCTAGAGCATCCATTTTTGCACTCAGGTTAAAGTCTCATGGCCCTCTATCAGAATCCAGAGTTTTGAGAAGATTGGAGAAACTTAATTTTTCGCCCCAAAAAAAAAAAACACGTAAGGGGTACCACTGTCGTTTTTTTTTTTTTCGGGTCGAATTTTTGAGTTTCGATATCTCAACTCTGGAAGGGTCTAGAGCCTCCATTTTTGCACTCAGGTTAAAGTCTCTTGGCTCTCTATCAGAATCCAGAGTTTTGAGAAATTGGAGAAACGTAATTTTTCGCCCCAAAAAAAAACCCCGAAAGGGGTACCACTGTCGTTTTTTTTTTCGGTTCGAATTTTTGAGTTTCGATATCTCAGCTCTGGAAGGGTCTAGAGCCTCCATTTTTGCACTCAGGTTAAAGTCTCATGGCCCTCTATCAGAATCCAGAGTGTTGAGAAGATTGGAGAAACTTAATTTTTCGCCCGAAAAAAAAAAACGAAAGGGGTACAACTGTCGTTTTTTTTTTTCGGGTCAAATTTTTGAGTTTCGATATCTCAGCTCTGGAAGGGTCTAGAGCCTCCATTTTTGCACTCAGGTCTAAGTCTCATGGCCCTCTATCAGAATCCTGAGTTTTGGGAAGATTGGAGAAACTTAATTTTTCGCCCAAAAAACAAAAAAACAAAAACGAAAGGGGTACCACTGTCGTTTTTTTTTTGGGGCCGAATTTTTGAGTTTCGATATCTCAGCTCTGGAAGAGGCTAAAGCCTCCATTTTTGCACTCAGGTCTAAGTCTCATGGCCCTCTATCAGAATCCAGAGTTTTGGGAAGATTGGAGAAACTTAATTTTTCGCCCAAAAAAAAAAAACGTAAGGGGTACCACTGTCGTTTATTTTTCGGGCCGAATTTTTGAATTTCGATATCTCAGCTGTGGAAGGGGCTAGAGCCTCCATTTTTGCACTCAGGTTAAAGTCTCATGGCCCTCTATCAGAATCCAGAGTTTTGAGAAGATTGGAGAAACTTAATTTTTCGCCCAAAAAAAAAAAAACATAAGGGGTACCACTGTCGTTTTTTTTTTCGGGCCGAATTTTTGAGTTTCGATATCTCAGCTCTGGAAGGGGCTAGAGCCTCCATTTTTGCACTCAGGTCTAAGTCTCATGGCACTCTATCAGAATCCAGAGTTTTGGGAAGATTGGAGAAACTTAATTTTTCGCCCCCCCAAAAAAAAAACGTAAGGGGTACCACTGTCGTTTTTTTTTCGGGCCGAATTTTTGAGTTTCGATATCTCAGCTCTGGAAGGGGCTAAAGCCTCCATTTTTGCACTCAGGTCTAAGTCTCATGGCCCTCCATCAGAATCCAGAGTTTTGGGAAGATTGGAGAAACTTAATTTTTCGCCCAAAAAAAAAAACGTAAGGGGTACCACTGTCGTTTTTTTTTCGGGCCGAATTTTTGAATTTCGATATCTCAGCTGTGGAAGGGGCTAGAGCCTCCATTTTTGCACTCAGGTCTAAGTCTCATGGCCCTCTATCAGAATCCAGAGTTTTGGGAAGATTGGAGAAACTTAATTTTTCGCCCAAAAAAAAAAACGTAAGGGGTACCACTGTCTTTTTTTTTCGGGCCGAATTTTTTAATTTCGATATCTCAGCTGTGGAAGGGGCTAGAGCCTCCATTTTTGCACTCAGGTCTAAGTCTCATGGCCCTCTATCAGAATCCAGAGTTTTGGGAAGATTGGAGAAACTTAATTTTTCGCCCAAAAAAAAAAACGTAAGGGGTACCACTGTCGTTTATTTTTCAGGCCGAATTTTTGAGTTTCGATATCTCAGCTCTGGAAGGGGCTAGAGCCTCCATTTTTGCACTCAGGTCTAAGTCTCATGGCCCTCTATCAGAATCCAGAGTTTTGGGAAGATTGGAGAAACTTAATTTTTCGCCCAAAAAAAAAAAAACGTAAGGGGTACCACTGTCGTTTTTTTTTTCGGGCCGAATTTTTGAGTTTCGATATCTCAGCTCTGGAAGGGGCTAAAGCCTCCATTTTTGCACTCAGGTCTAAGTCTCATGGCCCTCTATCAGAATCCAGAGTTTTTGGAAGATTGGAGAAACTTAATTTTTCGCCCAAAAAAAAAAAAACGTAAGGGGTACCACTGTCGTTTTTTTTTCGGGCCGAATTTTTGAATTTCGATATCTCAGCTGTGGAAGGGGCTAGAGCCTCCATTTTTGCACATTAAGGTCTAAGTCTCATGCCCTCTATCAGAATCCAGAGTTTTGGGAAGATTGGAGAAACTCAATTTTTCGCCCAAAAAAAAAAAACATAAGGGGTACCACTGTCGTTTATTTTTCGGGCCGAATTTTTGAATTTCGATATCTCAGCTCTGGAAGGGGCTAGAGCCTCCATTTTTGCACTCAGGTCTAAGTCTCATGGCCCTCTATCAGAATCCAGAGTTTTGGGAAGATTGGAGAAACTTAATTTTTCGCCCCCCAAAAAAAAAAACGTAAGGGGTACCACTGTCGTTTTTTTTTTCGGGCCGAATTTTTGAGTTTCGATATCTCAGCTCTGGAAGGGTCTAGAGCATCCATTTTTGCACTCAGGTTAAAGTCTCATGGCCCTCTATCAGAATCCAGAGTTTTGAGAAGATTGGAGAAACTTAATTTTTCGCCCCAAAAAAAAAACACGTAAGGGGTACCACTGTCGTTTTTTTTTTTTCGGGTCGAATTTTTGAGTTTCGATATCTCAACTCTGGAAGGGTCTAGAGCCTCCATTTTTGCACTCAGGTTAAAGTCTCTTGGCTCTCTATCAGAATCCAGAGTTTTGAGAAGATTGGAGAAACGTAATTTTTCGCCCCAAAAAAAAACCCCGAAAGGGGTACCACTGTCGTTTTTTTTTTCGGTTCGAATTTTTGAGTTTCGATATCTCAGCTCTGGAAGGGTCTAGAGCCTCCATTTTTGCACTCAGGTTAAAGTCTCATGGCCCTCTATCAGAATCCAGAGTTTTGAGAAGATTGGAGAAACTTAATTTTTCGCCCGAAAAAAAAAAAACGAAAGGGGTACAACTGTCGTTTTTTTTTTTCGGGTCAAATTTTTGAGTTTCGATATCTCAGCTCTGGAAGGGTCTAGAGCCTCCATTTTTGCACTCAGGTTAAAGTCTCATGGCCCTCTATCAGAATCCAGAGTTTTGAGAAGATTGGAGAAACTTAATTTTTCGCCCAAAAAAAAAAAACAAAAACGAAAGGGGTACCACTGTCGTTTTTTTTTTGGGCCGAATTTTTGAGTTTCGATATCTCAGCTCTGGAAGAGGCTAAAGCCTCCATTTTTGCACTCAGGTCTAAGTCTCATGGCCCTCTATCAGAATCCAGAGTTTTGGGAAGATTGGAGAAACTTAATTTTTCGCCCAAAAAAAAAAAACGTAAGGGGTACCACTGTCGTTTATTTTTCGGGCCGAATTTTAGAATTTCGATATCTCAGCTGTGGAAGGGGCTAGAGCCTCCATTTTTGCACTCAGGTTAAAGTCTCATGGCCCTCTATCAGAATCCAGAGTTTTGAGAAGATTGGAGAAACTTAATTTTTCGCCCAAAAAAAAAAAACATAAGGGGTACCACTGTCGTTTTTTTTTCGGGCCGAATTTTTGAGTTTCGATATCTCAGCTCTGGAAGGGGCTAGAGCCTCCATTTTTGCACTCAGGTCTAAGTCTCATGGCCCTCTATCAGAATCCAGAGTTTTGGGAAGATTGGAGAAACTTAATTTTTCGCCCCCCCCAAAAAAAACGTAAGGGGTACCACTGTCGTTTTTTTTTTCGGGCCGAATTTTTGAGTTTCGATATCTCAGCTCTGGAAGGGGCTAAAGCCTCCATTTTTGCACTCAGGTCTAAGTCTCATGGCCCTCTATCAGAATCCAGAGTTTTGGGAAGATTGGAGAAACTTAATTTTTCGCCCAAAAAAAAAAAAACGTAAGGGGTACCACTGTCGTTTATTTTTCGGGCCGAATCTTTGAATTTCGATATCTCAGCTGTGGAAGGGGCTAGAGCCTCCATTTTTGCACTCAGGTCTAAGTCTCATGGCCCTCTATCAGAATCCTGAGTTTTGGGAAGATTGGAGAAACTTAATTTTTCGCCCAAAAAAAAAAAAACGTAAGGGGTACCACTGTCGTTTTTTTTTTCGGGCCGAATTTTTGAGTTTCGATATCTCAGCTCTGGAAGGGGCTAAAGCCTCCATTTTTGCACTCAGGTCTAAGTCTCATGGCCCTCTATCAGAATCCTGAGTTTTGGGAAGATTGGAGAAACTTAATTTTTCGCCCAAAAAAAAAAAAAACGTAAGGGGTACCACTGTCGTTTTTTTTTTCGGGCCGAATTTTTGTGTTTCGATATCTCAGCTCTGGAAGGGGCTAAAGCCTCAATTTTTGCACTCAGGTCTAAGTCTCATGGCCCTCTATCAGAATCCAGAGTTTTGGGAAGATTGGAGAAACTTAATTTTTCGCCCAAAAAAAAAAACGTAAGGGGTACCACTGTCGTTTTTTTTTTCGGGCCGAATTTTTGAATTTCGATATCTAAGCTCTGGAAGGGGCTAGAGCCTCCATTTTTGCACTCAGGTCTAAGTCTCATGGCCCTCTATCAGAATCCAGAGTTTTGGGAAGATTGGAGAAACTTAATTTTTCGCCCCCCAAAAAAAAAACGTAAGGGGTACCACTGTCGTTTTTTTTTCGGGCCGAATTTTTGAGTTTCGATATCTCAGCTCTGGAAGGGGCTAAAGCCTCCATTTTTGCACTCAGGTCTAAGTCTCATGGCCCTCTATCAGAATCCAGAGTTTTGGGAAGATTGGAGAAACTTAATTTTTCGCCCAAAAAAAAAAAACGTAAGGGGTACCACTGTCGTTTTTTTTTCGGGCCGAATTTTTGAATTTCGATATCTCAGCTCTGGAAGGGGCTAAAGCCTCCATTTTTGCACTCAGGTCTAAGTCTCATGGCCCTCTATCAGAATCCAGAGTTTTGGGAAGATTGGAGAAACTTAATTTTTCGCCCAAAAAAAAAAAACGTAAGGGGTACCACTGTCGTTTTTTTTTTCGGGCCGAATTTTTGTGTTTCGATATCTCAGCTCTGGAAGGGGCTAAAGCCTCAATTTTTGCACTCAGGTCTAAGTCTCATGGCCCTCTATCAGAATCCAGAGTTTTGGGAAGATTGGAGAAACTTAATTTTTCGCCCAAAAAAAAAAACGTAAGGGGTACCACTGTCGTTTTTTTTTTCGGGCCGAATTTTTGAGTTTCGATATCTCAGCTGTGGAAGGGGCTAGAGCCTCCATTTTTGCACTCAGGTCTAAGTCTCATGGCCCTCTATCAGAATCCAGAGTTTTGGGAAGATTGGAGAAACTTAATTTTTCGCCCAAAAAAAAACAAAACGTAAGGGGTACCACTGTCGTTTATTTTTCAGGCCGAATTTTTTAATTTCGATATCTCAGCTCTGGAAGGGGCTAGAGCCTCCATTTTTGCACTCAGGTCTAAGTCTCATGGCCCTCTATCAGAATTCAGAGTTTTGGGAAGATTGGAGAAACTTAATTTTTCGCCCAAAAAAAAAAAACGTAAGGGGTACCACTGTCGTTTTTTTTTCGGGCCGAATTTTTGAGTTTCGATATCTCAGCTGTGGAAGGGGCTAGAGCCTCCATTTTTGCACTCAGGTCTAAGTCTCATGGCCCTCTATCAGAATCCAGAGTTTTGGGAAGATTGGAGAAACTTAATTTTTCGCCCCAAAAAAAAAAAACGTAAGGGGTACCACTGTCGTTTTTTTTTCGGGCCGAATTTTTGAGTTTCGATATCTCAGCTCTGGAAGGGGCTAAAGCCTCCATTTTTGCACTCAGGTCTAAGTCTCATGGCCCTCTATCAGAATCCAGAGTTTTGGGAAGATTGGAGAAACTTAATTTTTCGCCCAAAAAAAAAAACGTAAGGGGTACCACTGTCGTTTTTTTTTTTCGGGCCGAATTTTTGAGTTTCGATATCTCAGCTGTGGAAGGGGCTAGAGCCTCCATTTCTGCACTCAGGTCTAAGTCTCATGGCCCTCTATCAGAATCCAGAGTTTTGGGAAGATTGGAGAAACTTAATTTTTCGCCCAAAAAAAAAAAAACTTAAGGGGTACCACTGTCGTTTTTTTTTTCGGGCCGAATTTTTGAATTTCGATATCTCAGCTGTGGAAGGGGCTAGAGCCTCCATTTTTGCACTCAGGTCTAAGTCTCATGGCCCTCTATCAGAATCCAGAGTTTTGGGAAGATTGGAGAAACTTAATTTTTCGCCCAAAAAAAAAAACGTAAGGGGTACCACTGTCGTTTATTTTTCAGGCCGAATTTTTGAATTTCGATATCTCAGCTCTGGAAGGGGCTAGAGCCTCCATTTTTGCACTCAGGTCTAAGTCTCATGGCCCTCTATCAGAATCCAGAGTTTTGGGAAGATTGGAGAAACTTAATTTTTCGCCCAAAAAAAAAAAAACGTAAGGGGTACCACTGTCGTTTTTTTTTTCGGGCCGAATTTTTGAGTTTCGATATCTCAGCTGTGGAAGGGGCTAGAGCCTCCATTTTTGTACTCAGGTCTAAGTCTCATGGCCCTCTATCAGAATCCAGAGTTTTGGGAAGATTGGAAAAACTTAATTTTTCGCCCAAAAAAAAAAAACGACAGTGGTACCCCTTACGTTTTTTTTTTTTTGGGCGAAAAATTAAGTTTCTCCAATCTTCCCAAAACTCTGGATTCTGATAGAAGGCCATGAGACTTAGACCTGAGTGCAAAAATGGAGGCTCTAGCCCCTTCCACAGCTGAGATATCGAAATTCAAAAATTCGGCCCGAAAAAAAAAACGACAGTGGTACCCCTTACGTTTTTTTTTTTTTTGGGCGAAAAATTAAGTTTCTCCAATCTTCCCAAAACTCTGAATTCTGATAGAGGGCCATGAGACTTAGACCTGAGTGCAAAAATGGAGGCTCTAGCCCCTTCCAGAGCTGAGATATCGAAATTCAAAAATTCGGCCCGAAAAATAAACGACAGTGGTACCCCTTACGTTTTTTTTTTTGGGCGAAAAATTAAGTTTCTCCAATCTTCCCAAAACTCTGGATTCTGATAGAGGGCCATGAGACTTAGACCTGAGTGCAAAAATGGAGGCTTTAGCCCCTTCCAGAGCTGAGATATCGAAACTCAAAAATTCGGCCCGAAAAAAAAACGACAGTGGTACCCCTTACGTTTTTTTTTTTTGAGGCGAAAAATTAAGTTTCTCTAATCTTCCCAAAACTCTGGATTCTGATAGAGGGCCATGAGACTTAGACCTGAGTGCAAAAATGGAGGCTTTAGCCCCTTCCAGAGCTGAGATATCGAAACTCAAAAATTCTGCCCGAAAAAAAAACGACAGTGGTACCCCTTACGTTTGTTTTTTTTTGGGCGAAAAATTAAGTTTCTCCAATCTTCCCAAAACTCTGGATTCTGATAGAGGGCCATGAGACTTAGACCTGAGTGCAAAAATGGAGGCTTTAGCCCCTTCCAGAGCTGAGATATCGAAACTCAAAAATTCAGCCCGAAAAAAAAACGACAGTGGTACCCCTTACGTTTTTTTTTTTGGGCGAAAAATTAAGTTTCTCCAATCTTCCCAAAACTCTGGATTCTGATAGAGGGCCATGAGACTTAGACCTGAGTGCAAAAATGGAGGCTTTAGCCCCTTCCACAGCTGAGATATCGAAACTCAAAAATTCGGCCCGAAAAAAAAACGACAGTGGTACCCCTTACGTTTTTTTTTTTGGGCGAAAAATTAAGTTTCTCCAATCTTCCCAAAACTCTGGATTCTGATAGAGGGCCATGAGACTTAGACCTGAGTGCAAAAATTGAGGCTTTAGCCCCTTCCAGAGCTGATATATCGAAACTCAAAAATTCGGCCCGAAAAAAAAAACGACAGTGGTACCCCTTACGTTTTTTTTTTTGGGCGAAAAATTAAGTTTCTCCAATCTTCCCAAAACTCTGGATTCTGATAGAGGGCCATGAGACTTAGACCTGAGTGCAAAAATGGAGGCTCTAGCCCCTTCCACAGCTGAGATATCGAAACTCAAAAATTCGGCCCGAAAAAAAAAAACGACAGTGGTACCCCTTACGTTTTTTTTTTTGGGCGAAAAATTAAGTTTCTCCAATCTTCCCAAAACTCTGGATTCTGATGGAGGGCCATGAGACTTAGACCTGAGTGCAAAAATGGAGGCTTTAGCCCCTTCCAGAGCTGAGATATCAAAATTCAAAAATTCGGCCCGAAAAAAAACCGACAGTGGTACCCCTTACGTTTTGTTTTTTTTGGGCGAAAAATTAAGTTTCTCCAATCTTCCCAAAACTCTGGATTCTGATAGAGGGCCATGAGACTTAGACCTGAGTGCAACAATGGAGGCTTTAGCCCCTTCCACAGCTGAGATATCGAAACTCAAAAATTCGGCCCGAAAAAAAACGACAGTGGTACCCCTTACGTTTTTTTTTTTTGGGCGAAAAATTAAGTTTCTCCAATCTTCCCAAAACTCTGGATTCTGATAGAGGGCCATGAGACTTGGACCTGAGTGCAAAAATAGAGGCTCTAGCCCCTTCCAGAGCTGAGATATCGAAATTCAAAAATTCGGCCCGAAAAATAAACGACAGTGGTACCCCTTACGTTTTTTTTTTTGGGCGAAAAATTAAGTTTCTCCAATCTTCCCAAAACTCTGGATTCTGATAGAGGGCCATGAGACTTAGACCTGAGTGCAAAAATGGAGGCTTTAGCCCCTTCCAGAGCTGAGATATCGAAATTCAAAAATTCGGCCCGAAAAAAAAAACGACAGTGGTACCCCTTACGTTTTTTTTTTTTGGGCGAAAAATTAAGTTTCTTCAATCTTCCCAAAACTCTGGATTCTGATAGAGGGCCATGAGACTTAGACCTGAGTGCAAAAATGGAGGCTTTAGCCCCTTCCAGAGCTGAGATATCGAAACTCAAAAATTCGGCCCGAAAAAAAACGACAGTGGTACCCCTTACGTTGTTTTTTTTTTGGGCGAAAAATTAAGTTTCTCCAATCTTCCCAAAACTCTGGATTCTGATAGAGGGCCATGAGACTTAGACCTGAGTGCAAAATGGAGGCTTTAGCCCCTTCCAGAGCTGAGATATCGAAACTAAAAAATTCGGCCTAAAAAAAAAAACGACAGTGGTACCTCTTACGTTTTTTTTTTTTGGGCGAAAAATTAAGTTTCTCCAATCTTCCCAAAACTCTGGATTCTGATAGAGGGCCATGAGACTTAGACCTGAGTGCAAAAATGGAGGCTTTAGCCCCTTCCAGAGCTGAGATATCGAAACTCAAAAATTCGGCCCGAAAAAAAAAACGACAGTGGTACCCCTTACGTTTTTTTTTTTTGGGCGAAAAATTAAGTTTCTCCAATCTTCCCAAAACTCTGGATTCTGATAGAGGGCCATGAGACTTAGACCTGAGTGCAAAAATTGAGGCTTTAGCCCCTTCCAGAGCTGATATATCGAAACTCAAAAATTCGGCCCGAAAAAAAAAACGACAGTGGTACCCCTTACGTTTTTTTTTTTTGGGCGAAAAATTAAGTTTCTCCAATCTTCCCAAAACTCTGGATTCTGATAGAGGGCCATGAGACTTAGACCTGAGTGCAAAAATTGAGGCTTTAGCCCCTTCCAGAGCTGATATATCGAAACTCAAAAATTTGGCCCGAAAAAAAAAACGACAGTGGTACCCCTTACGTTTTTTTTTTTTGGGCGAAAAATTAAGTTTCTCCAATCTTCCCAAAACTCTGGATTCTGATAGAGGGCCATGAGACTTAGACCTGAGTGCAAAAATGGAGTCTCTAGCCCCTTCCACAGCTGAGATATCGAAATTCAAAAATTCGGCCCGAAAAAAAAACGACAGTGGTACCCCTTACGTTTTTCTTTTTGGGCGAAAAATTAAGTTTCTCCAATCTTCCCAAAACTCTGGATTCTGATAGAGGGCCATGAGACTTAGACCTGAGTGCAAAAATGGAGGCTCTAGCCCCTTCCACAGCTGAGATATCGAAACTCAAAAATTCGGCCCGAAAAAAAAAACGACAGTGGTATCCCTTACGTTTTTTTTTTTTGGGCGAAAAATTAAGTTTCTCCAATCTTCCCAAAACTCTGGATTCTGATGGAGGGCCATGAGACTTAGACCTGAGTGCAAAAATGGAGGCTTTAGCCCCTTCCACAGCTGAGATATCGAAATTCAAAAATTCGGCCCGAAAAAAAACCGACAGTGGTACCCCTTACGTTTTTTTTTTTTTGGGCGAAAAATTTAGTTTCTCCAATCTTCCCAAAACTCTGGATTCTGATAGAGGGCCATGAGACTTAGACCTGAGTGCAAAATTGGAGGCTTTAGCCCCTTCCAGAGCTGAGATATCGAAACTCAAAAATTCGGCCCGAAAAAAAAAACGACAGTGGTACCCCTTACGTTTTTTTTTTTTTGGGCGAAAAATTAAGTTTCTCCAATCTTCCCAAAACTCTGGATTCTGATAGCGGGCCATGAGACTTAGACCTGAGTGCAAAAATGGAGGCTTTAGCCCCTTCCACAGCTGAGATATCGAAACTCAAAAATTCGGCCCGAAAAAAAACGACAGTGGTACCCCTTACGTTTTTTTTTTTTGGGCGAAAAATTAAGTTTCTCCAATCTTCCCAAAACTCTGGATTCTGATAGAGGGCCATGAGACTTAGACCTGAGTGCAAAAATGGAGGCTCTAGCCCCTTCCAGAGCTGAGATATCGAAATTCAAAAATTCGGCCCGAAAAATAAACGACAGTGGTACCCCTTACGTTTTTTTTTTTGGGCGAAAAATTAAGTTTCTCCAATCTTCCCAAAACTCTGGATTCTGATAGAGGGCCATGAGACTTAGACCTGAGTGCAAAAATGGAGGCTTTAGCCCCTTCCACAGCTGAGATATCGAAACTCAAAAATTCGGCCCGAAAAAAAAAACGACAGTGGTACCCCTTACGTTTTTTTTTTTTGGGCGAAAAATTAAGTTTCTCCAATCTTCCCAAAACTCTGGATTCTGATAGAGGGCCATGAGACTTAGAACTGAGTGCAAAATGGAGGCTTTAGCCCCTTCCAGAGCTGAGATATCGAAACTAAAAAATTCGGCCCGAAAAATAAACGACAGTGGTACCCCTTACGTTTTTTTTTTTTGGGCGAAAAATTAAGTTTCTCCAATCTTCCCAAAACTCTGGATTCTGATAGAGGGCCATGAGACTTAGACCTGAGTGCAAAAATGGAGGCTTTAGCCCCTTCCAGAGCTGAGATATCGAAATTCAAAAATTCGGCCCGAAAAAAAAACGACAGTGGTACCCCTTACGTTTTTTTTTTTTGGGCGAAAAATTAAGTTTCTTCAATCTTCCCAAAACTCTGGATTCTGATAGAGGGCCATGAGACTTAGACCTGAGTGCAAAAATGGAGGCTTTAGCCCCTTCCAGAGCTGAGATATCGAAACTCAAAAATTCGGCCCGAAAAAAAAAAACGACAGTGGTACCCCTTACGTTTTTTTTTTTTTGGGCGAAAAATTAAGTTTCTCCAATCTTCCCAAAACTCTGGATTCTGATAGAGGGCCATGAGACTTAGACCTGAGTGCAAAATGGAGGCTTTAGCCCCTTCCAGAGCTGAGATATCGAAACTAAAAAATTCGGCCTAAAAAAAAAAACGACAGTGGTACCTCTTACGTTTTTTTTTTTTTGGGCGAAAAATTAAGTTTCTCCAATCTTCCCAAAACTCTGGATTCTGATAGAGGGCCATGAGACTTAGACCTGAGTGCAAAAATGGAGGCTTTAGCCCCTTCCAGAGCTGAGATATCGAAACTCAAAAATTCGGCCCGAAAAAAAAAACGACAGTGGTACCCCTTACGTTTTTTTTTTTTGGGCGAAAAATTAAGTTTCTCCAATCTTCCCAAAACTCTGGATTCTGATAGAGGGCCATGAGACTTAGACCTGAGTGCAAAAATGGAGGATCTAGCCCCTTCCACAGCTGAGATATCAAAACTCAAAAATTCGGCCCGAAAAAAAAAACGACAGTGGTACGTACCCCTTACGTTTTTTTTTTTGGGCAAAAAATTAAGTTTCTCCAATCTTCCCAAAACTCTGGATTCTGATAGAGGGCCATGAGACTTAGACCTGAGTGCAAAAATGGAGGCTTTAGCCCTTTCCAGAGCTGAGATATCGAAATTCAAAAATTCGGCCCGAAAAAAAACCGACAGTGGTACCCCTTACGTTTTTTTTTTTTTGGGGCGAAAAATTAAGTTTCTCCAATCTTCCCAAAACTCTGGATTCTGATAGAGGGCCATGAGACTTAGACCTGAGTGCAAAATTGGAGGCTTTAGCCCCTTCCAGAGCTGAGATATCGAAACTCAAAAATTCGGCCCGAAAAAAAAAACGACAGTGGTATCCCTTACGTTTTTTTTTTTTGGGCGAAAAATTAAGTTTCTCCAATCTTCCCAAAACTCTGGATTCTGATAGCGGGCCATGAGACTTAGACCTGAGTGCAAAAATGGAGGCTTTAGCCCCTTCCACAGCTGAGATATCGAAATTCAAAAATTCGGCCCGAAAAAAAAACGACAGTGGTACCCCTTACGTTTTTTTTTTTTTGGGCGAAAAATTAAGTTTCTCCAATCTTCCCAAAACTCTGGATTCTGATAGAGGGCCATGAGACTTAGACCTGAGTGCAAAATTGGAGGCTTTAGCCCCTTCCAGAGCTGAGATATCGAAACTCAAAAATGCGGCCCGAAAAAAAAAACGACAGTGGTACCCCTTACGTTTTTTTTTTTTTGGGCGAAAAATTAAGTTTCTCCAATCTTCCCAAAACTCTGGATTCTGATAGCGGGCCATGAGACTTAGACCTGAGTGCAAAAATGGAGGCTTTAGCCCCTTCCACAGCTGAGATATCGAAACTCAAAAATTCGGCCATAAAAAAAACGACAGTGGTACCCCTTACGTTTTTTTTTTTTTTGGGCGAAAAATTAAGTTTCTCCAATCTTCCCAAAACTCTGGATTCTGATAGAGGGCCATGAGACTTAGACCTGAGTGCAAAAATGGAGGCTCTAGCCCCTTCCAGAGCTGAGATATCGAAATTCAAAAATTCGGCCCGAAAAATAAACGACAGTGGTACCCCTTACGTTTTTTTTTTTGGGCGAAAAATTAAGTTTCTCCAATCTTCCCAAAACTCTGGATTCTGATAGAGGGCCATGAGACTTAGACCTGAGTGCAAAAATGGAGGCTCTAGCCCCTTTCCACAGCTGAGATATCGAAACTCAAAAATTCGGCCCGAAAAAAAAACGACAGTGGTACCCCTTACGTTTTTTTTTTTGGCCGAAAAATTAAGTTTCTCCAATCTTCCAAAAACTCTGGATTCTGATAGAGGGCCATGAGACTTAGACCTGAGTGCAAAAATGGAGGCTTTAGCCCCTTCCAGAGCTGAGATATCGAAACTCAAAAATTCGTCCCGAAAAAAAAAACGACAGTGGTACCCCTCACGGTTTTTTTTTTGGGCGAAAAATTAAGTTTCTCCAATCTTCCCAAAACTCTGGATTCTGATAGAGGGCCATGAGACTTAGACCTGAGTGCAAAAATTGAGGCTTTAGCCCCTTCCAGAGCTGATATATCGAAACTCAAAAATTTGGCCCGAAAAAAAAAACGACAGTGGTACCCCTTACGTTTTTTTTTTTTGGGCGAAAAATTAAGTTTCTCCAATCTTCCCAAAACTCTGGATTCTGATAGAGGGCCATGAGACTTAGACCTGAGTGCAAAAATGGAGTCTCTAGCCCCTTCCACAGCTGAGATATCGAAATTCAAAAATTCGGCCCGAAAAAAAACCGACAGTGGTACCCCTTACGTTTTTTTTTTTTTGGGCGAAAAATTAAGTTTCTCCAATCTTCCCAAAACTCTGGATTCTGATAGAGGGCCATGAGACTTAGACCTGAGTGCAAAAATGGAGGCTTTAGCCCCTTCCAGAGCTGAGATATCGAAATTCAAAAATTCGGCCCGAAAAAAAAAAACGACAGTGGTACCCCTTACGTTTTTTTTTTTTGGGCGAAAAATTAAGTTTCTCCAATCTTCCCAAAACTCTGGATTCTGATAGCGGGCCATGAGACTTAGACCTGAGTGCAAAAATGGAGGCTTTAGCCCCTTCCACAGCTGAGATATCGAAACTCAAAAATTCGGCCCGAAAAAAAAAACGACAGTGGTACCCCTTACGTTTTTTTTTTGGGCGAAAAATTAAGTTTCTCCAATCTTCCCAAAACTCTGGATTCTGTTAGAGGGCCATGAGACTTAGACCTGAGTGCAAAAATGGAGGCTTTAGCCCCTTCCAGAGCTGAGATATCGAAACTCAAAAATTCGTCCCGAAAAAAAAAACGACAGTGGTACCCCTCACGGTTTTTTTTTTGGGCGAAAAATTAAGTTTCTCCAATCTTCCCAAAACTCTGGATTCTGATAGAGGGCCATGAGACTTAGACCTGAGTGCAAAAATTGAGGCTTTAGCCCCTTCCAGAGCTGATATATCGAAACTCAAAAATTTGGCCCGAAAAAAAAAACGACAGTGGTACCCCTTACGTTTTTTTTTTTTGGGCGAAAAATTAAGTTTCTCCAATCTTCCCAAAACTCTGGATTCTGATAGAGGGCCATGAGACTTAGACCTGAGTGCAAAAATGGAGTCTCTAGCCCCTTCCACAGCTGAGATATCGAAATTCAAAAATTCGGCCCGAAAAAAAACCGACAGTGGTACCCCTTACGTTTTTTTTTTTTTGGGCGAAAAATTAAGTTTCTCCAATCTTCCCAAAACTCTGGATTCTGATAGAGGGCCATGAGACTTAGACCTGAGTGCAAAAATGGAGGCTTTAGCCCCTTCCAGAGCTGAGATATCGAAATTCAAAAATTCGGCCCGAAAAAAAAAACGACAGTGGTACCCCTTACGTTTTTTTTTTTTGGGCGAAAAATTAAGTTTCTCCAATCTTCCCAAAACTCTGGATTCTGATAGCGGGCCATGAGACTTAGACCTGAGTGCAAAAATGGAGGCTTTAGCCCCTTCCACAGCTGAGATATCGAAACTCAAAAATTCGGCCCGAAAAAAAAAACGACAGTGGTACCCCTTACGTTTTTTTTTTGGGCGAAAAATTAAGTTTCTCCAATCTTCCCAAAACTCTGGATTCTGTTAGAGGGCCATGAGACTTAGACCTGAGTGCAAAAATGGAGGCTTTAGCCCCTTCCAGAGCTGAGATATCGAAACTCAAAAATTCGTCCCGAAAAAAAAACGACAGTGGTACCCCTTACGGTTTTTTTTTTGGGCGAAAAATTAAGTTTCTCCAATCTTCCCAAAACTCTGGATTCTGATAGAGGGCCATGAGACTTAGACCTGAGTGCAAAAATTGAGGCTTTAGCCCCTTCCAGAGCTGATATATCGAAACTCAAAAATTTGGCCCGAAAAAAAAAACGACAGTGGTACCCCTTACGTTTTTTTTTTTTGGGCGAAAAATTAAGTTTCTCCAATCTTCCCAAAACTCTGGATTCTGATAGAGGGCCATGAGACTTAGACCTGAGTGCAAAAATGGAGTCTCTAGCCCCTTCCACAGCTGAGATATCGAAATTCAAAAATTCGGCCCGAAAAAAAAACGACAGTGGTACCCCTTACGTTTTTCTTTTTGGGTGAAAAATTAAGTTTCTCCAATCTTCCCAAAACTCTGGATTCTGATAGAGGGCCATGAGACTTAGACCTGAGTGCAAAAATGGAGGCTCTAGGCCCTTTCCACAGCTGAGATATCGAAACTCAAAAATTCGGCCCGAAAAAAAAACGACAGTGGTACCCCTTACGTTTTTTTTTTTGGCCGAAAAATTAAGTTTCTCCAATCTTCCCAAAACTCTGGATTCTGATAGAGGGCCATGAGACTTAGACCTGAGTGCAAAAATGGAGGCTTTAGCCCCTTCCAGAGCTGAGATATCGAAATTCAAAAATTCGGCCCGAAAAAAAACCGACAGTGGTACCCCTTACGTTTTTTTTTTTTTGGGCGAAAAATTAAGTTTCTCCAATCTTCCCAAAACTCTGGATTCTGATAGAGGGCCATGAGACTTAGACCTGAGTGCAAAAATGGAGGCTTTAGCCCCTTCCAGAGCTGAGATATCGAAACTCAAAAATTCGGCCCGAAAAAAAAACGACAGTGGTACCCCTTACGTTTTTTTTTTTTGGGCGAAAAATTAAGTTTCTCTAATCTTCCCAAAACTCTGGATTCTGATAGAGGGCCATGAGACTTAGACCTGAGTGCAAAAATGGAGGCTTTAGCCCCTTCCAGAGCTGAGATATCGAAACTCAAAAATTCGGCCCGAAAAAAAAGGACAGTGGTACCCCTTACGTTGTTTTTTTTTTGGGGCGAAAAATTAAGTTTCTCCAATCTTCCCAAAACTCTGGATTCTGATAGAGGGCCATGAGACTTAGACCTGAGTGCAAAAATGGAGGCTCTAGCCCCTTCCAGAGCTGAGATATCGAAATTCAAAAATTCGGCCCGAAAAATAAACGACAGTGGTACCCCTTACGTTTTTTTTTTTTGGGCGAAAAATTAAGTTTCTCCAATCTTCCCAAAACTCTGGATTCTGATAGAGGGCCATGAGACTTAGACCTGAGTCTCGGGCCGAATTTTTGAGTCTCGATATCTCAGCTCTGGAAGGGTCTAGAGCCCAGGGGCGTCGCAACCATGGGGGATGAGGGTGTTTTAACACCCACACTTTCCCCGGTGAGAGTGTTCAACACCCGCACTTTTTCTGCCGTTTTTCCGCAGTTTTACACAAACACCTTTCTACAGTCGCTCCTCCGTTTCTCTGGCGCTCAGTGTGTGTGTGTGTGCGCTCGCTGCGGCTGTCTCCTCTCAAACATGACACCGGCTTTGAGTGTGTCCGGCTGATGATTGGCTGTTCTGCCTTAAGTCCCGCCTCTCTTGATGTGTTAGATGTATCGGTCAGCTCGTGCTGAGGAGGCGGGAACTTATGGTTGTTTACATCTCCCTTTTCCAGGTACTTTAAATGAGTGTTTATGCTTTCGAGTTTTTTTAAATAAGCTTGATATGTGTTTGGGAAGATGTTATGTTTATGTTTTATTGACATGTCCAGTGTTTTCATTATTATATTTCGTATTTTTGTATAAACAGTACAAGACTTGCGTTAGGCATTCTGTTTGTAATGCTGCGTGATTTGAAAAAAAAAAAACGCTCTCTTTGCTCACACGATCAGCATGGTGTTCTGTGTTTTCTCCTAAATAAAAGCGCAAGGGTTTATTTCTTACAAGTGAAGAAATTAGGACAAAAGTATTGCAATTTTGAAAGCATAATATAGAATATAATGACAAACTCTATATCTTAACTATAAAGATGTTTGAGCCCTCTTTAGGTAAGCAACAAGTCCATGCTTTTTCGTTGTTCAATGTGCACAGGCCTGGGTCGAATCCAGTTGAAGCTCTTAATTTTGAGCTCTCAATGTGCTCCAGATTGCTGCATTTAACCCTATGATTTAACCTTAAAATGTACCAAATTTTCTTGCGGGGGAGCATGCCCCCGAACCCCCCTAGAGGGACAGGGGTCTACGTAACATGCCCAAATTTAAATGACACATCCATCCCCCACACTTTTCAAAAGCTTGCTACGCCTCTGCATCTCTGTACCCTCATACATATTTCACACTGTCTTTGTTAGCGGTTCCTCAATAATCCCTCAATTTGTAGAGATATACAGTATGCTACATGTAACCTGACTCCGCAGGCTACCTGGGAGCCAGAGAGATTTTAGACTTGACAAACTTACATGTAGTTTATGTTGAAAACTAAACAGCAAAGTTTTCTGTCATAACCACTATTCATCTTACCACATTTATTAAAAGAACACATGGTTTGAGACTGATTGCATTAATACATGAGTAGGTTTTCTATAATGGTGTTAATTGTTGTGGACAAAATCCGCAAAACTCAAACTAAGCTGGACCTGAAGTTGTTTTATTGACGTTGAGCATCACTGCCGAGGCGTGACGCAAAACCAGCATGAGGAGTGTGTCTGCGGAGAGGCCTTTAGGCAGCACAGCTGTAGAACATGCGGGCACTCCATACCTCAGCTAACCCGTGGAAACTATAGCCATCAATCCCTTCCCACCTCTTCTTTTTCCAGTCAGTGGAAAATGAACTGCAGAGAAGCTATCCATCAGAACCAGGAATGCACCTTCTTCACTTGATGTGTGTGTGTGTGTGTGTGTGTGTGAGTGTGTATCAGAGGCTGTGCGTATACTGAATAGTTTAGCGTGAGATAGATATGACTGTCCAGAGAAACGATTAAAAGCTTATGGTACTTGGGTGGTAGGCTTTTTTTTTTTTCAGGTCTAAGTTCTTATTTCATCTCTGAATCATCTAAAAAATGTTAGTGTGGAGAAAATGACGTTATTACATCAGCAGAATGGAATGTTTGACAACACACAAATACTTCTGTTTCATAGTATACTTTTATTCATTGTTGTATGCGAGTGTGTGTGTGTGTGTGTGTGTGTGTGTGGTGTGTGTGTGCCCTTGCCGTGCACAGCAGTAATTGGAGAGTTGTTGGCAGTGGGCAAGGTTTCTATGGAGATGGCAGTCAATGTGCTGGCTTCCCCCCAGAAATTTTGTAAACACGATTCCCACCATGCCAGGACCTACTGTCAGTCCTCATAGACATCTACTTATTCAAGCCTTGATATTGATTGCTTCTAAATATTTTAATAAAAGTTCTACAAAAAAAAAAAACACCAAAAAAAACATAACGTTATCAACATTTCACCTTTTGTAGTTGTTTGTAAAAAGGACTGTATTGGTATAATGGTGATGATGTTTGCAATCCTTCCTACGTATTTGCACACACAAATGCTGTTACTGAAAAAACAAAAAAAGTACTATTTCAAAAAAACCATAATACTTCCATTTTACTTTATTGTAGACAATTTAATACTAAATCATATGTACACTGACAAAAGAGAGTCTGGACTCCAGCATAACAAAGAGCAGATCGGCACACACATTGCCTCTCCAACACAAAGGAAAAAAAAAAAAAAAGATAGAGAGTGAGAGTTCAGGCATTTCAGTTCAGTCAATTTCATGGTATTCACAGGCTCCCACAGGAAAATATAGCTATTTCGGCGTATCATTGTGGTGACAGTGGTCTGAACTGCTGTACCATTCTCTCGGCCTTTGTACACAATCTACTTGGAATGGAATCTAAATGGAATTTCCTCTTAAGAACATGCTTAATATCTGAACTTAACAAAATAGGTTATAGTTACATTATATTTGGGGTTAATTTAGGGCGATATGCTATTGAAGCAGACATGCTAACGTTAAAAAAGCTTGGGGACAAGATACCAGTGGCACAAGGGAGTAACTATGCGTCCCAAAGTCTCAAAAATAGATGGAAGTCAAAGGGCTAGAAACAACTATTTAAGAAGTTAGCTCAACAGTAGCTGCAGTCGACGGCGGAGACACAGGCACTCCTTCTGCGGGTCTTGATTCTTTCTCTTCCTCCTCTTCCTCTTTCCCATTTTCCTCATTATCATCAGTGTCGTCATCTTCTTTATCCACTTCCTCTTCAGCCAGAGTGGCTGATGGACCGTTCTCGAGATCTCCTGTCTCATCTGTAACGAACACCTCTCCACTGGCACTTCCTGGGGTGGAGGGGCTGTGGTGATCATCTCCGTTTGCTTTTTCACTTGAGTGTAACTCAGCCATGGGCAGCTCACCGTCAGGTCCCCCAATGTTGGGAAGATCCACCGGGGTGAGATTTCTCGGAGAGCTCCCGGGCTGCTGGGAGGAGTCAGCGTCTCCATCTCGTACCTTCTTGACATTGAATGTCATTGGCGAGACACGGAAAGACGAGCTCTTGGAAGAGGAGCTCTTCGGGTGGTGGGGGGTGAAGCTTTTCTTGATCTTCTCACGTTGTTCTGCAGGCACGATCTTGTTGATCTGTTTCTCGATGCTGCTTCGCGAGAAGGCCTTTTTTAGACTATCCACCTTCTTCAGACTGGAGCGCTTGAACTTGTCAGCACGAGAACGCTCTAAACGTTCGCTTCCCGTGCCCGGGAAGCTCTCTTCATGCAGATCCACCAGGGAATCGTCGCCGCCCTCTGCGAGGGGGCTCATTGCTCCTTTTCCCTCATCGTCATCAGAGGAGAGGCTGACGGTCTGCAAGCCTTCGTCTTGAGAGTGGTTTAAATCAGGGAGTGGAGTTGGTGAAGATGGAGCGATTTCATCCTGAGAGGTGGAGGCCAGGCCATCTTTTGTGAGCAGAGTGGATGGGATTTCGTTGTCCTCCTGAAATTGGAGAAAAAGAAAATTCATTTAACGGTTCAGAGTGTTGATGTCTGCCCTGCAGTGTAGATATTCTGTTATAGTAAATCCTACTGTAACCCTGCATTTGGGTGTTAATAGTGTAGTCGTTGTTTCAGATCCACACACAATATTCTTGAATCAATAAGCAAAACTACTGTAAGAGATGAGTCAGTTTGCTCTTTTGTTTTTAAAGTTATATTGTGCAATCCGCTGAAAAACCTGTTTGTGGCACAGCTAGCTATACAGAAGACATGTAGAGGCATTGTCTTGGAGTTATTCCAAAGCAATAAGCAATACAAATGGCACAAGGTTTAGGTTTATTCTTACCCCCAAATTTATCTTAAAACGCTTTGATTTGAAACTCTCAAGTATAAAAATGCAAACTAAAATCTTATAATCTAATTCCTTTCTCAAGTCAAGATTTTGGGTGTACAGCATATCTCAATATACGTTGAATGCAATCTTTTTTTTATCACTTTTTTGCACCTATATTTAATTGTGTGATTTTGCATGTAAAAAAATACAGAACTGTTATCTTATGCATAATTAAATATTTGCTTTAAATAGTTTATCATGCAATCACTGCAATAAACAAACAAGCAAAACCCATCAAATATACCAGTCCACACCCTTTCAAATCTCTCTCTTACACACAGTGAAGAATATTATTTTTGCTCCCAAGCACACCGATGCCAAATTCCTTTTCAAAAGTTACATTATAAAAAAAAAAAACAACAACAACATAAAAAGTCAATATTTTTGGGTAAACTCTAGCTTATTGAAAGCAATTATTTTTTTCACTAATATTTGTTTCATATTTTGTGATTATGCATGTATTCCGAGATACTGACATAATATCAAAAATCACAAAATATGGCAAAATATCTCTCTGTGCAGAATCGTCTCTTATCTCCCGCTCTCCCCTCACACTCGCAGACCCCTGACACATTCCCCCAGACACAGCTGCTGAGGTTTACAGAAGTCATGCTTTACGCTTAAGGAGTAAATTGAAGATCTGACCCTCAGGGAAGGGCGGATTATCAACACAAATGGAGCTTTTGCAGACTCACCTGCTCCCTCCTAAGGGCACTGGCACACTCAGTAATTTTTGAGCATGCACACTGCTCTAAACATCGAAATGACAGATTTGTTATTGCATTCCAGTATTTCAGTATGAAACTGCAAATGCAAGTACATGTCTAAACAGATCAGATGCCAATGTCACTATCTAGGAAATGAACATTTTACAAGTTAAGCAATGTTCTATTCTATAATTTAAAGCACTCAATTTAGTGTATACTCTCTTCAAGCTATAGGGTGAGCAGTTTTATAGAGGCTTGAAAGCATTAGATCCCACTCTTCCTTTAGCCTGGCTAACGCCAGACGACGTAGTGAATAAAATCGCGCTGGGGCAAGGCAGCATGGGGAAACCCAGGCTACCCTTCCTTCAGACCTCTCTCCAAAGCCATGCCTCCTTTAATACACACACACACACACAGCCTGAGCACAGAGTCTGCAAAGTGTCTCAAGACTGTGTTAGTCT
This sequence comes from Pimephales promelas, assembly GCF_988280905.1. Taxonomy (NCBI): domain Eukaryota; kingdom Metazoa; phylum Chordata; class Actinopteri; order Cypriniformes; family Leuciscidae; genus Pimephales; species Pimephales promelas. Next base: position 24,399,241 of record NC_142775.1, on the reverse strand, counting down.
AAAGTTTGTCAGTTAAATTACCTCATGTCTCAAAGCACAGAACATTACAATAATAATGAATGTAAGTAACAACACTTAGAGCTCTGAACGTGAATACACCAAGTACAACATTCAACCAATCAAATCTGAGGAACAAGTTTGCAGTTATGTCAAGTTTAGGCTTCAAACCAGGGTTAGGTGTTTCTACATCGGTGTTATTCACCCATCATTTCCCTCTGATTTTAGGGATAATTATGGATTATTATGTTTAGGGTTAGCACTTAATTTTCTGACAGGAATGTTATTCCGGGATCGTCAAAACAAGTTGATCCCAGAACGTGTCTTAAGTCACGGTGAACGATTTATACCACATCTAGCTAGCATCTAGCTTTCATTAATTCAAAATCACACATTCCTTTAACTTGTAATAAAGAAACAACATAATAAACAGTGGGAGCTAATTGTTGAACTGTATTATAATCCTGGATAATATAGACACCAATGCCTTGTCTGTGTGCACAAAACTCTGTCCCATTATCAAGAAGTTGGTTTACAAATTCCAGTGAAGGAATGCAACTCCCACTTTTTACATTCAATAAATCATCCCAATGTCTTTCTTGATTCATATGAGAAGAGAGAAGTGTGGCCAATGTTTTATTTTTTTTTATTTTTTTTACAAATGTCTAAAGGGATGGTACCTGTGCTCATCTTTTTTAACATTTCACCTTTGAATACCCTGTATCACCCAAGGGCAGAGATCCAGTCAAAACCAGTGTTGACTCTGGGCAAACCAGTTTCTTCACAAGCACGTAACACCCCTCAGGTTCAAGAGCGACATGGAAACCAGAGCTGGGAGTTGGCTGTGTTCGGTTAGTTCTGTAAAAGTATCAGCTTTTAAATTGTGATTACCCGTAATGTCTACATTTGTATTCCATTTCATAATTAATAATAGAGTGAAACTTAGGCAACACCTTCATATTATATTTTCAGCCAACTGTAAAATAACTTACCATGTAATTTACCATGAGATTTAGGGATTTAGATAAAAATTGAATTACGTAAAATGATTCCCTATTGAAATATGTTGATTCAGCTCAAATCTAATTAGTTTGTACCTCGAAGGTCTTGTCAGATGAAAAGTGCACACATGAAATATACCTCTATAGGCCTGGGAAATTTCACACAGTAGTAGGTCGACCCCGATTTGACGTCTTTATTAAACAGTAACAGTGTCATATAATGTCTAATAAAACTAACACATTTCACTAAAATGATGCATATTTTACTAAATCATTTGGGAATGGCTTCAGTATACTTGCAACAGTATACTTTTCTCTACATACATTTACAATTTGATTACAAGCTGAAAACCAAAGCAGGGACTCTCTGTTTGGTTGGTTTTACCCTTCATTTATCATCTGCATTCTTTAAAGTTGTTGAAGTCTTTCTGATTCAGCTTTGTATCCACCTTTCTTAACATTTGTTTCTCAGCCCTTGTAACAGAGTGATAAATCAAGACATTTGCCATTCAGATTTGACCTTTATCTAAATATACAATGGCTTGTGAGGCTCAGAGGAAGAGAAAGAGGAGGAGACTGAAGAAAACTTTTGAAAACATTGTGTCACATGCTGATACCCCTGGTTCAGTGTGTGTAATGGGAGCCTGGATAATTAATGCACCCCGCTGGAGGCCTCTGGACTTTTTGGAGTGGAAACATCGAAAGAGATGAGAGAGACTGGTGTGTGTGTGTGTGTGTGTGTCGATCAGGCTCTTACGTCCTGAACAGACAACACAAGGGCAGCGGAAAGCATTGGAAAGAAAGACAGGAAAGACAAATATAAGAACAATAGAGGATGATATAAAAAAAATCACAAAGGAAGGATGTTTCACTGATAGATGTTAGTAGAAGCCTATCGCATATTTTTCTTACAAGTGAAAGTGGCTCTCAAAGTCTGTCATTACGAAGTACAATCAGGGCCGGCGTCATGGGGGGGCTTGGGGGGGCTTAGCCCCCCCAAGCGATGATCTGAATGATGATTATGTGACTGAGCGTTCGTGAATAACACTTATGAATAAGATAACAATAAGCAGCAACAAAAAGAAGCATCTGAACTGTTCTCGACTTTACCCCTTTTGTACACTGCACACGTCTTATTATTCCGTCCTCCACGCAGTGCCAACTCACACCAGGAGCATTTCAGAAGCAAAGCGACTGGATGCGTGAGACCATGTGATTTGCCTGTTCGATGTGTTTTTTCTTGATCTTTGGGTTTCTACCATACAGTTTATGGTTCCTACCAAGGATATATTGGTGTGCATTGCAATACAATTGGGAATCCTTACAGGGCGTATATAAAAAAAAAAAAACTTGACAGTTTTTTACTTTTATTTTGTATTTACGGTGCAACTTGGACATGGCGTGTCACAAAAATAGACTTAGCACCTATCTTAAGTAAAGCCTTATCCCACTTCTGGGATGCTTTTGAAATGCCCCATCGCGGTTGGTGTAAACACAAGCATTGAGAGTGAGCGTGATGATCTCCGGTAGCCGGTCCCTGCCATAGCGCGCCACAGACTTTAGTTAACTAGTTTAACACTAAATAATTCTCATTTTTTTTCAAATAATATATTTTTTTTTAGTTATTAGTCCCCCAACTTCAAGATATTAGAAGCCGATTATGTAAGGGTTAATGCACGTCGAGGTGTCCATTGTCAGGTATTAGGGACTTTAGGGATTAGCAACAGCCTCTGGTGGAATGGCAACATCATTCTTTCGTTCTATTGCACATACACGACATTAACTGCTATTTCTCGATGTTCTACTGTAACCGTCTACTACGGGAGAACAGCTGATTTGCCGTAGTCATTACTACGTGACAGATTAAGAAAGTTAATGTTATGGTTTAGGTTATGGCATTGTAAACGTTTCTGGATATCATTAAATGCCAAAATCAACCCTTCTCTTACTTTTTAAAATCACTTTTTTTTTGGTCTGATAATTAAATTATTCCCTATGGCGTCCTCTTTTAGTGGTTTTTGCGCTCTTTAGCTATGGCAGTTAACAGTTTACTTCCGGCTGCCGTTGCCGTTCTATCAGCAGCTGTTGTTTAAAGCATAGACAGTAAAATAAATGGACACAGTGACCCCAATGATTTCCAACCCGGTCTCATCCCAAATCGTCATATAACTGACGTTTTGGGACGTCTTTTGACCATACGTCAATATTCGCCTTTTTAGGGCCCCCTTAAACGTCGGTAGATGAGGTTATGGGATCCTAACTCTACCCCATACCTAAACTTAACCCTAAACCTAACCCGTCACCTAACTGACGTTAAAGGTAAAGCGTCAGTTGTATGACGGCCCGGGATCGCCATCTACCGACGTTTAAGGGGGCCCTAAAAAGGCGGATATTGACGTATGGTCAAAATACGTCCCAAAACGTCAGTTATATGACGATTTGGGATGAGACTGTGTTATGATTTCAGTGGAGAAGACTGAAGCCTGATTATTGCACTTCCTGCCTGATGTCTGAGCGACAGCACAGGTTCAAACTGAGCTTGACAACAGTCTGACAGTTGTAAATCTTCTAGTAGCTGTGCCAAGACAAATCTGAATCACCTAATTCCTCAAAAACGTTGAAAAAAGTCTGCACAAATTTTGATTATTGATAAAAGAATGTCTAATTATGAATATCATGACTGAATGTCATGTCTGAAACCGTTTTCTCTAATTTAACCCTAGTCAAATTAATTATAAAACATGTTTATAAGTTTCTGAACACATAAAACACATGACTTACAGATCATATGTGATGCCCAAAACACACATACGCTCGCTCATCCATTACCTGGTTATGATGTGTGGAAGAAGTTCAGGGAATCTTTGGCCTTGCTCCAGATGGAGAGAATAAGTATAAAGCAATAGCCAACTGGCTTGAACACAGTTCAGCGAGATGCTGGGCAAAGCAATATGCTATCAAAGCCTCCGATCTGCGGCATTGTGGTGAAAACTATGGTAAAAGTGATACTTAAAGGGCCATCTGTGGACTTTTGACTGCCTTTTACTGAATTAGCAGAGGTTTACTGCCCTGCAGAAATGAATCATATTTGTTTTATATAAAATAAAATCCTGAAGTATTATGTAAGAACTGAGAAGGGGTCTGATTGCATCTCATTCTCTCTCTCAGGTTCATATTAAGAAAGCTCCATTGTCTCTGTCTATCTGGCCCGCTTGAATTAATCACATGAATAGTCATGCTCCCTAAAGTATCATTTTTCTAATTAGACTGTATTTATTTGAGCAAGTCTAATAACACCTGCAGAATGAGTGTGTCTGGATCATTTCATCTTCACAGGGCTTGACTTTCAGATCTCACCCCACCTCACCCTTGATGCATTTCTTATTTAAACAGTAAGTTTGGTGGAGCATAACAAAGAGCTTGTCCAATAAAAAAAAATAGCCAGTAGGCTTTAATTATATTAAATAGTGAACCATTGCTACTTTCTAGTTGGTTACATGGTGTTTACATTCAGCGGGTGGGACATACTTAATCCTTAGAACATTTGATTGGACAAAAATCTGTGTTGTTCAGGATGAGTCATACAGCAATCAACTGTGATCACTTGCAAACATTACTGAGCTGGGTGCAGGAGGTATCGTGGCTAGGAGGCAGAAAACTGCATGAGCATACTTTAGCTCCACTGCAACAAAGTGAACAGGTGAATTATGGTTCGTTTATCCTTGTATATTTGAATAGAATAAAAGGTAAGGTCATCATCAGAAAGCAAACCCTGACTAGGTGTTTGTAGGCCGGACATTATCTGTGGAGTGATACGAGAAATGTGAAACTAGCAAAGAATAGGTGGTTGGTGGGGCAACAGTCAAATATTTTTGAATAATGACAGCCAAATGTATATTTGACTGTTGCCCCACCTACCACCTATTCTTTGCTAGTTTCACCTTTCCCATGCAGAATGCTACGATTGACCAATCAGAATCAAGAATTTCAGAACGTTGTAATAAACAAACAGTTATGTGTGTGCTTATGTTGGTTCAGAGTCAGATAAAGGGAGGAGTCAAGTTGTCAAACCAGAAATCCAGCATGGGGTCGAAACATGCCTGAGTCCCTTTCTCTCTCTCTCTCTCTCTCTCTCTCTCTCTCTCTCTCTCTCTCTCATACATCAGTATGTTTTCCATTGTTCTCGTCCAGTTCAATCTATTTGTTCTGCTCCTCTGCCGTTTCCTCCCTCATTACAATCTTTTCCCTGGCCTTGAAATCATGTCTTTCTTTCTTTCTTTCTTTCTTTCTTTCTTTCTTTCTTTCTTTCTTTCTTTCTTTCTTTCTTTCTTTCTTTCTTTCTTTCTTTCTTTCTTTCTTTCTTTCTTTCTTTCTTGCTTTCTTGCTTTCTTTCTTGCTTGCTTGCTTGCTTGCTTGCTTGCTTGCTTGCTTTATTTCTTTTGCTAACTCAGATTTGCTTTAGGGTGAATCTCTGTTGGTTGAGGGTGTAGCAGGTAATGGGACAGGAATCATAATGAAAGGCAGCCTAAACAACGACTGTATGCCGACCTGATCTTTTTTTTTTTAAATCGTAAAATATTGTAATTGCAACCTGAATCAGTGTACTCTCAGATAAAAATATCCAGAACAAATCTCTGAAATGCATCGATTGCAATAAGCAAACACATTTTCTCTCAGTGTCTGAGAATATAATCATGGATGAGATCAGATCAACCGAATCAAATTCAGATGAATGCTCTTTGTTGTGTGCTGTGTGCATCCGCTGCACGAAATGGATACAAATCTTAAAGGAAATCATGCTTTTGATTGATGAAAGAATGTGTTTTGTTGTATAACCAAGTGTCATTGTGCAGAATTATCAGACTGAATGTGTTTTGATCATCAGAATCTGCTCTGTCGCTATAAAAAGCTCTTTCTCATTATAGGAGGGCCTGTAAACTCTGGCGATCGGCTTGTTTCCCTTCTCCCACACTGAAAGACTGTCACTTTCCCACAATTCACATTTGCACACTCATATTTGTTTTACCTTTCATTGAAGATCCTGATCTTGTGGATTAAACATCTATGTTATGCGCAATTACACAAATGCCAATGGATTGCCTTGGTCAATCATACGTGGAATTTCTTGGATCACAAGCAGATTTACTAATGCCAATGGATTGCCTTGGTCAATCATACGTGGAATTTCTTGGATCACAAGCAGACTTGCATCATCCTAGGCGTTCTATGGCACCTCTGGGCCAAAATAAACCCTTACAATGTTCAACAGGATTTGAGAGGGTGAACTAATGAGGGGAATCGGAATGACTACAAAGGTGTAAAAAAATGACAGTTGTCAGATGGTTTTGTGAACGCCCATTGCAGAAACATCTCAGCCAAATCTTTCTTTCCTTCAAAAACATAAAAGCAATAAAATATGCTTTGTGTTTTAAAAAATGTTTTATAACTATCCATAAAATCCTCATGTTTGCCATCAGTCATGCAGCTTGCCAAACTTTGCACGCCTTGATAAAGACGTTAAACGTAAGGGATAAAATCCCTTATATAGAAAGAGTTTTTCTTCTAGACGTCATGGAAAACACACATTCATAACCAATATTTATATCTTATATTAACAAAAAAAGCAGTTCTCAGGAGTTGTGTATTATTACGGTGAACACATTTACTGAAGACATTTTATTAACCTTTCACAAGAACTGGCAACCACAATCACAAAAATGCCGTAGTTGAAGAGCTTCAGCACGTAGAACCATATTTTTCAAGAATCAACACTCACATATTCCTGAGAACACAGAAAGAGCAGTGATGCATTAAACATAAACAAACAAAGCTTTAAATGGGCAGTAATTACTGCAGATCATTAGTGCTTGTTAATGGGAACGAGGCAGTTGACCGGACTTTCTCTCCAACATGCATTTTCAGTGCCAAGCTCAGTGTGTTTACAGCAGTTCTTTCGATCTTTCTTTCTTTCTTTCTTTCTTTGGGCCCTTGTGTGTACAAACCACACCTTCCATCTCCAAATGCCTTTACACAGTGCACAGAACATTTATAATTACAACAGAGCCTGGGTGAGCATCGTCAAGATGCCAAAAAAATTTAACAAAACAAGCAAATGCGCAACCAAAGAGCAACATTGCTCTTCCAAAGGAAACTTCTGAGACTGTACGCGTCTCCCACGTGTTTGTATTCTGTGTTTACTTTTAATAGAGTGTAAAAGGGGTGGTCTCCACAGAACAATACACCATTGTTTTAATGGCCTATACGGTACGGACATGCACATCACTTTTTTATTAACAAAAACAGAAAACAAAAAGAAGAGAAACGTCTTGATTGAAAAGTCAGTGAATGAAAGACCATTATCACATTATATTTGTCTTGACACATGTGCAACAAATGTGAAACATCATCTGCAGCTATAATTTAAAATCTTAATTTTTTCCTGTCATGCCAAAGCTGGATTTTAAGCATGATTACTCTACTCTTCATTTTCACGTGATCTTTCAGAAATCACTCTGCTGATTTATTGCTCAAGAAACATTTTAATACTGCTTATTATTTTTGTGGTAACCGTGATATATATATTTTTTTCAGGATTCTTTTATGAATAGTAAGTTCAAAAGATCAGCATTTATTTAAAAATAGACATATTTTGTAACATTACAACTGCCTTTACTGTAATCTTTGATCAATTTAATGTGTCCTTGCAAAATAGAAGTATTAATTTCTATTAAAATACATGATAATGTATTTCAGTACACTCACAAACAAACACAACATTCTAGTCCAGTGAATGTGTGCATGTGTCTTGCAAAAATCTTATTTACATCTTCCAACACATTCCCAAAGTAGATATTACAATCTCCTGCCGCAAATTTCTGCAAGCCTGCACTCATGCCAAAGTGTTTTAACAGGCTGAATACAGGCTGATTATCACTTTAGAAAATTACCTGCTGCCAGCGATCGCAAGGGGAACGTTTAAGACTTGGGATCAAGCATTAGTCACACTGTTCAGCCTCATGGGCTTCCTATTTGACAGCTGGATTATTCAAAACTCATCACCCCTCTAATCAACTCTCTACACACTGATAGATTGCTCTTTTAAAAAGTGCTTATTAAAAGAAATATCCAGAAAAGTTCCTCTTTTTGAATTAGCATGCTAAGTGTAAAAAAAATTGACCCGTTATGCTTCATAAATGATCAGGTGTTGACACGATGGATCAGGATAGTCTCAAATGAGCAAGATAAAAGTATGTGGTTTCATATTTATTAGGTTCAAATACTCGCTTTGACATTTAGCTCATTCTGCTATTGAATTACATTAGCCTAAGGAAAACTGATTCCCAGAAATCATTTTGAAAAGCAGACCTTGAGCACCCCTAAGAAATGCCTCTACCTGCTTCTACAAGTTAAAGATCAGTGTCCTAGCATGTAAAGCTGCATGTGGCTCGCTCTAGGGCAATCAGATAAGAACTTCTATTCTAAAAGCATGAGCCCCACGCAGTTGCTTAAATCAACACGACGCACCCTTTACATTAACCAACCGGCATAAAGTATAATAGCACTTCCTGAGTGTGTAAAACTGCATTACCTGAACATACAAAAGACCATACCAAAAGATTAGAGCAAAGTAGCAAACTAAAGCACAGGTCACAAAGCTGGTTTAGCCAGAAGACTTTACAATCTCAGTTTGTTTTTCATTTATTTGTAAGGTGAGGCTTTTTACACACGCACCCATTGTAAACAAAGTGACCTTAGAGTTTTATGGTAATGGATGATGAAGAATTTTGCAGGAAGCTCAAGTTCAGCTACTGACAACTCTCATTCATGCATGCTGTAACAATACACATTTTTAAAATGCTCAAACACAAATGTAAATATTACCATTCCTCTGCAATCTGCACAAACTTCAAACATTTCATCCCAGCTGCAGTCACAGGAAAAATTCCCGTGCACTTTAGTTTCATTCATACTGCACACGTGTCCTGTTCCTGTCACACACAACTAAATCCCAAAGAAAACACTGAAATCTAACTTATTTTGTGTAATTATTGTGTGCACCCCCTTGCAATTCTATAATGGATCGGAAATTTACATGGAGGTTAACTTTATAAAAATGCACAATTCTTGAAGAGATAGAAAGTGTGTGTTGATATATGATAGATTTAAAATGTATTAGCTATATGAAAAACATCTATACACAAAGTATATATTTAGTTACAAGCTTAAAAGCCCACTTATTTATATTATTTTTGTATTTAAAGGTTCCTAAAGTGTATAAAAACCTCATTCAGACACATTTCAAAGTTTAAAGGTTCCTCAAAAGTAGCAAGATCTCATTTTGCTCACCTGAAAGATGACCACCTTAAAGTGGTTCCTCTTCAGTAGATGGGTGTGGTTGGCCTCCAGACGCTTCACCTGGCTGCTCTGTTTATCCAGGCGCTCCCTCACCTCCTTCACGTTGTTACCAGTCTTGCGCGAGCGCTCCAGCAGCTTGGCCACGCTGTTGGCCGTGGACGCGTGGCTCTTGGTAAGCCGGGTCACGTCCCCCTGCACCACCCTGACAGCCCCCTCCAGCTCGACCTGCTTCTTCTCCATCCTCCGCTGGTTATCCTGCACCGCCTCGATCATCACCACCAGCTTGTCGAGCAGAGCCACGACCGTGATGGCGCTCACCTGGCTGCCAGGGGCAGTGGGGCTAGTGGGGGACTTGGGGCCCAGACGGGAAAGGGTGTTGACAGGGGAGGAGGGTACCGGGCTGGAGTTGAAGCTTGGAAGGAGAAGATCTTGAGCATCTGGGGCTGGTGGCATCGGGGTGCTTTCCTCCCTGGGTAAGGTGGCTGTGCTTCGCTCGGCGTGAGAGGAGTCTTCACCCATCCTGGAGTCAAAGCTGGTGGTTTTGAATGGTGTGGTTAGATTGACACTCACAGACACTCTCCTGCCTTCTGCGCCTCTCTAAAAACAACATTCCCAACACTCTACTTAAAAACTTCTCACACACCCAGGGGAGGGGCCTGCCTGGTTGCTGTGGTAGTTAGCCCAGCCCATCAGAGTAATGAGAGTAAAGAGTGTCAGTATGAAAGTGTCCCATTGCATGTGTGTATTTTCCCTCAGTGCAATTTCAGTGTTGTTTGATCAGCTTGAATTTTCATTCAGTAATGTTTTTTTTTTTTTATAGTGTAGTGAGGCATTTTTGGACAACACTAGCCACAGGAGTGTTTGTGTGAAGGAATGTGGGTGTATCTGTTTCTGAATGTCTCCAACCTACCTGAATGTCTCTTTATTTCTTCATGAATCTCTACTGGTGTTTTGTCTCAGACTGGGGAAATGTCACATGGGGAAATATGGAAATCAGTGTTTGGACAGTGAACTCAGTCAGTCTGTGGCCATGGCACCTAAGGTTATTATAGTTAACTAAAACTTGAACCAAAAATATCAAATCAAAAACTTTTGTCACTTGAAATTAATATATTTTTTTAAAACCTTAAACTTCATTTATTTCAGTGAGTTGCAAAGGGAACAATTCACATTTCCGTTTAGTTTAACTTGATGTACAAAAAACTAAAACTGAAATAAAACTTTTAATTGATGCTAAAACAAAACTTGGACTTGGACTGATAAATAACTAATGTTATGTACTACAAATAAAATAATCGCTGAATCACGCAGAAAATCAGACATGAGTGTGAGTAATTTTTCATGTTTGGATCAACTATCACTTTAGAAATGTAGAAGGAGAGCAACAATTTATTTAAAAGCAACATATTTTGCAATACCTTAAATGCTAATTGTGCAGGATGAAAGTCCAATAAACAAAGGACATCCAGCAAACCGCTCAGAAATCATAATGATAATCTAGTAATAAATGAGTGCATTAGGAAATATTTGAAGGAACAGTATATGTCAAGGTCTGACTTTGAAAATGAACAAAGTATTGAATCTTGCTCAACAATCTGAATGAACAAAGAGAAGGAATGACACTAAATCATTCATAGATCCATAAAGTTAAACATTGTGAAATAAATGTGTCACCTCATCTGGAAATCTGGTGTGGAGCTCATATAAAAAATAAACATGCAAGATAATTTTCGGGATAATGACAATCGATAGGGATAAAGCAACATGCATAACTTAGATATTTGTAAGAGATTGTTATTAAAGGACACTAACATAAACATAATCTCCAACATCTATTCATTTCCTGAGAAAAAAGGCAATTGCCTCACTCTGAGGCTGTCTGCATGCACACACATACGCAAAGAAAAACAGTGCTAATGTTTCCCCTGTAGTTTGGTGGGGTATGTGTATTTTCCCATCATGTGCTCAGATTATGGAAACAAAGCAAAAACCATCACCCAAGTGATTCCACATCCACTCACGGACATCAATATACGCAGAAATAGGTCATGCCAAAACACATTACATTATACTTAAAGGGATAGTTCACTCAAAAATCTTTTACTCACCTTCAAACTTTTGAAGGTTTGCTTAACCTTTAAGACTTGCTTTATTCTGCACATGGGCGAAATTTTCGGATGGGACAGATAGAACATGTCCTTGCCCTGTCCAGTCGATTTTGTACCCACCACAGGAAGGTTTACAATGCAAAGAAAAAGCATTTTCAATCTGTCGTTCTTGTAAAACATGTACATTACAGTAAAGAGCGTAACAGGTACACAGGTCCATTCACTGTGAGGCAGCTCAACTAGATCACCTGCAGGCTAAATCTTCCAACCTCAATGCAGAATCTCACCATCTTTCCATGTGTCACTCCTAAAACCTCACTCTAAACCCATGTTTTCTCCACCCACAGAATCTGGTGACAGGGAAGTACCTCCTTCTCCCAAAATCGCAGAACAGGAACCTATCTACCGGGTCCGAGCTATAGACTCGAGATGACAGGGCCCCAGGCTGGAGCACCTCATCGACTGGGAGGATTACGGTCCCGAGGAACGCTCCTGGTTAACTCGTCATGATATCCTCAATCCTACACTTAACAAATACCTAACAGAACTTCCAGATCGACTACCAGGGGTCGATCTAACAGTCAGGAGCCGCCCGTGGAGGAGGGGGTACTGTCACAGAGTACCGAATCCTCTTCCATTACCTGCAAAAAGGATATCAAGATTATCGTCCAGCTAAGTTCAACATCCAGTTCTACCAGAAAGACTCGGGAGAATAAATAGGCCTACTGTAACAATAGATTTATTGATAGCCCAGCCTAATTGGTGTAGGCCCCATCCATAGCTCACAATCCGAGGGTCCGGACTCTGCATTTCCTGCCTGAAGACGAATGCAGAGGCACAACCGACTCCCTGGGAGGTATAGAATGGGACCTAATCAGAGAATGTAAGATTATGAGAATGTCCCCTCCTAGGTGGTTTGCTAACTTTGTGGGGACTCTCCATAGACTGCACAAACTGTACATTCTCCACATGTATATGCTTTTCCACATGTGGACCTCAATTTAGTTTCCTAAGATGACACCCATGAAGTACCCATGAGTCAGTGTGCATTCAGGTTGAAGTTTTGAAAAACAAGCGCATGGTCAAAAGACGTCCCAAGACGTCAGTTGTATGACTTCTTGGGATGAGACTGTGTTACGCACGCACGTACACACACACACACACACACACACACACACACACACACACACACGCACACACACACACACGCACGCACGCACGCACGCTTCTCATCTTCTTTTATGTTCCAAAAAAGAAAGAAAGACAAACCGTTTTGGAATGACATGAGGGTGAGTAAATGATGACTAAATTCTAATTTTGAGAGAAGTATCACATTAAAAAGCTTTTCAATCAAGAGATTCCATAATCACTCATTATAGTGTAGTGAGGCCTGACCTCTGCAGGTAGAAGGTACTTACTGCAAAAAAGAAAACAACAATAAGAAAACAAAACAAAACAAAACAAACAAATAAATTCACTAACATGGAACTAACCTATTTCAACCTAATTCACTATCACTGTCTATCACTTTAACACTGGAAGCTGGACCACATGCAATAGCCTAATTGAATATACTTGAATGAATGCACGTTGCACTGAGTGGGTTAGCCTACTGTAAAACATCTCAATAATGTTCAGTGTTTCCTGTCCGCTACGTAAAAACATCCTGTTGTTGATTTGTCTGTAGTCGTCTTTCTCTTTAGTTTCATTGTATCGTGACTGTTATTGAGATGTCACTCATAGCTTTGCATGATTTGTGTTTCAACGTCATGGGAAAATTCCAGAGTATGCCGAAACATGTCACTGCACAGCACACTAAATGCCTATGTTGCATTTAATTACCTTTGTTTAAATATTGGATGGATTTGCAGGAAACAGGTTTTCCAATATGCCTGTTAGGTTAATGCAAACTCCGGCTCTGGTGAGAGATTGCGCACAGAAATGAGAAAGAAAAAGACTTCAGCCTCCATTAGACGAATGATAGCTGAAAGATTTCTTTCTCTCGTCTCTGGGACCTTTTGACCAGTGATGAAAAAAGCAGAAGATGGTAGGCTAAAGTCATTTGAGAGATAATTTGACAATTTTCCTCAGATCTAAAGGCCCTGAAGAAAAATGTTTCTCACAGCCTTCCCAACCACCCACATGAAATGCTTCTCGCATTTCAGCCTGGCAAGATTTGACAGTTTTTGTTGATTTTATTCACCCTTTTTTGTTCTTCAAGAATGCAACTACAAGAGTCAAACAACTGTTGTCTAATATTATAAAGCAGACTTTCCCAACCAGGGTTATATTAAAAGTGAATTACTATAAAATAACAGTAATGCAAATAAATGACATTCAGAGAAATATAAGATAAGAAACACATTTATGGTTTGGTTCAAAACTTTGAAATGGTTTGTCTGATGCTAAGATACAATGAAACAATGACATTCATTTAAAAGCACATGTAATTGTGAAATTATGCCATGAAGCTCTTGGAATAGATCAGATATTGCTTTCGTCACGTGGCTTGGAATTTAATTATGTGTTGCTAAAAATGCAAAGCATGTATGTACCTGTATCTTGTACTTTACTGTTTGACTGGAACATTGTATGCAAATTCAGTTTGTACGGCACCAGTGTCACCAGGGCTTTGAAGACTGTCTGAGGAAGCAGAATACAAACACATATTTATCCACATAGACAAATGTATGCTCATTTTCATTAAGGATCTCTCTCTCTCTATTACCCCTGTGGCACAGAGACTGTCTGACAGGACAGGAAGTCCCCAGAATGTCTGGAATTTCTTAGTCCTCAAGGGTCCTCCTGTTCTCCCAATGACATTTAGAGGCTAAGACTGACAGTATATCTAATATCTATCCTCTGTAGTTGCTAGTAAGTTAAGCCATATTATTACTCTTCATGTGTCTTTCTTCTCCTTGTTTTTTTTTTTTTTTTTTGATGTGGAATTTAAGAGATTCATTTTGAAATGTACCACTATTATTTTCAATGTTTTTGAAAGAAGTCTCTTATGTTCATCCAGGCTGATTTTATTCGATCAAAAATACAATAAAAACAGTAATATTGTTACAATTTAAAATAACTATTCTATATTCTAATATTTTAAACATTTGTGCTGCTTAATAAAAAAAAAAAATTGTGAAACTGTGGAAACTGTGATACATTTTTTTCCAGGATTATTTGACGGACAGTATATTTAAAAAGAAAAGCATTTATTTGAAACAGAATTTTTGTAACACTATAAATGTCTTTACTGTCACAATTGACCAATTTAATACATCCTTGCTGAATAAAATGATTAAAAATCGCTGATCCCAAACAGTGGTGTACATGATTACATTACATTACATTAAAAACAGCAACAAAATTGTTGAGATTGATTTTGCTGGGCCTCTCGAAGCCTAGCAATGTTTATCCGTAGAAAATCATTTTTTCCAGTCCCACTAGAATCACCTGAAATGACCTTCAAGCCACATCCTTCAAAAGTCATATCATCCGCAAAAGAATAAACACACAGTGCTTTGTGATATAAATTATTTATTTACATTACAGAAAAAGGACCCCATCAAGACAAACAAATTAACTATTGGAAATATTACCCATACCTAATCAAATAACAGGACTTGTCCTATCATGTTGTCCTAAAATTCTCTGTTTGTTTCCTGCGCCACAGGTGCAAGGCATCGTGTGTAGAACCCATCGTTCTCCGTCCCTCCATCCCATCATCCAGCAGGATGCAGTGTCTCTGTGGGGACGGAGATTGAGTTTTTTTATTTTTTGTTCAAACTCTGTTTCCCATGATTCTCTGTTTGCGAGCGGTCACGGCGCTCAAATGAGGCGGGTGGAGGCGCGCAGAGTGTTTTCAGAGTTGTAGTGCATTGTGTTCTGCTTCTGCCGGTTGATTCTGTTGGTCCGTGGGCACTTCCTGTGGAGGAAGCAAAAGGACGTCCTAATCGTACATAGCACTTTTTTTTAACAGATTTTTTAAGTGACAATATGTGGAAAACATCACAACCTGCTGTTTTTCTTTTTTTAACAATACATATAACAATGTTATTTCTAATCGAAACGATGCCTGGAAGAAAAGAAACTCATATTTCAGAACTTTTGCAATAAAAATATCTTGTAATGTTTATCGAGAGTTTTTAAAAGATTGTTTTATGCATGCATCTGCATTAGTATTCATTTAAATGCTCACCAAGGCTGCATTTATTTAAACAAAGATACAGTAAAAACAGTAAAATTGAGAAATATGATAAATGAATCAAATAAATGTTTTCTATTTTAACATATTTTTAAAATGTAATTTATTCCTGTGATGGCAAAGCTAAATTTTCAGCATCATTCCTCCTACTCCTTCGGAAATTATTTTAATATGCTGATTTGCTGCCCAAACAAACATTTCTTATTATTATCATCAATTTTAAAAACAACTGTGCTGCTTACTATTTTTGGGAGTGTATGTAGAAGATATCCGGTTTAATCATCAACCATCACTTCTAATCATAATCCAAGAACATACTGATAATACTCCCTCTGATGCGCATTTCAGTAGATGGGTGAGTTATTTATTGCAACTAGAAGTGCTTTAGACTTCACTACCATACAAACATCCTTCAACAATGACCTTTCACAGAGTGTAAAAAGACTCCTGCTGGCAGGACCTCGCACTCTATAAAGAGCTGCGAATGTGTGTTATCTACACACGAGGTAGCTTTCCTTCGCAGAAGCACAACATGCTGTGGTGTGTGTTTATACTCACCGGGTAATACACAGCACCACTACACATATGATGGCCACCTGCAGAGCCCCAATGACAGACGCGATGAGGACGTAGCGAAGCTTTCCAGAGCCAGGTACCACGTACAGCACATTATACTCCTTATTTTCACACTGCGGACCGCTGAATCCTGAGTGACAGCTGAAGAAAGAAACACAGCATTATGAACTCGTTAGATTACGTGAGTGTTCTAGTACTCTGAGGACTTATTTAGGTTGTTTTAAAAAGTCCACACGGTCTCTGTAATATCTCTATTCATGCACACAAACACATTTACATTACTTGAGTTCAAATCAAAACAAAACAAAAAAGTTTACTGTTTTTTTAGCTAGCTGCCAAAGAAAATTCTCATTTTTTTTCAAATTCAAATTCTCAACACTAGGGGGAGACAAACTTCTGTGATATAGAGTTACATACATAATAAGAAGCTGTGTGCCTATAAGCACACACATATTCACAAGGTATTTTTCTAAACAGGTTATGCTTGAGTGATCAGACACATCATGAGTGTGTGTGTGTACCTGCAGGACGGTGTTGAGAGCATGTTGGGATATTCACAGTCTCCGTGAACACAGTAGTTCTTATAGTGCTCAGGGCAGGGGATGTACAAACCTCTCGCCACCTCTGAAACCTCAGGCTTCTCCTCTATAATTAAAACACAGACACACAGAACAGCTGGAATCCAAGGGCATCTTCAGAATCACAGGACATACATGTTAAAATCAACTTTATTATTAAACACACATTCACCTGTGTAGTCTGTCCTGGCATATTGTCCATCTCCTGCTTTGGTGCCTGTAATCATGTCACCTACAGGATAGAAATGAATTCAGATGTTAAAATGAACAGATCTGCCTCTGCCAGTCTGCTGGTTATATAATAAAACATGTTATTATTTTTTTTTTTCATTTGTACATTGTCATTTTGAAGATGATATTTTGAAAATTGCTATATTCCAGAGACTAATGAAATGAACATGAATGGACTTGATTATGTAACAGTGATTTATAATGTTCATCTTTCCATGTGTTCTCTCTTGTTGTCTTATATAAATGCAAATGAAATGGAAGAAGACATCATGGAACAATATAAGAAATGAATATATTATATAAAATGGTCTTCTTACCCTGACAGTGACCCAGGAACTTGACCTCGATTCGTTCCTGCCGCTGACACGACGCTTCTTTTACCTGGCAGGGGTTGTCATAAGAACGGCCATCTGACGCACACACGGGGTTAAAACTGATGTGGGAGCAGTCGATGTTACAGACGCACCTGTGTAGTGAGAAACAACACAGTAAATGCCAATTACTGTCAAATCAAAGACGGTGAAAAAGATCATTAAGTAAGTCACACCTTGTTTGATCAAGCTAACACTTCAGATATGCTTGTGGGGACTTAAAATAATTGCCGGAGGGAATTCAACGTTTCACATCTTACTGTATATTTAAGCAAAATCTTTAAATGCCTCTTTGGAAATAATGTATCTTTTTGGCCTTTTACCAATTTTATGAATATTAATTAGGAGAGAAAGGACAGGAATTGATGGAGAGGAGGAAATATCCAAGAAATGTCAAGAAATGTCAGCCAAATGAGCAGCGCACAACAACACAGCTATCATTTCCGATTTCCTGACTCAATTTCAATTCTAATTCAAGCTCAATTCAGTTAAATTCTGATTCATTCGGCTATATCGATGTCCATTTTTCTTACACATGAAAGTGAATCTCTCTCTCTCTTCTAACTTAATAGAAAGATATTATTTTGTGGTACATTGTCTTCATAATGCATCACAATCTATACAAATTTCAATAATCAATATCAAGTTTAACGGAAGATCGATATTTAACACATATTAAAAAAAAAAATGGCCTGCAGCAAATGCATTTATAAAAGTAAAATAAAATAAACAAAGCACCGATCAGATTTATTGTGCCCCCGATCCGAGTCTTTGAATATTGAGTAACTGCCGATACCAAGTCCCGATTCGATACTTGTATTTTCTTAGTGATTGGAGCACACTTCAAGATATTAAAATCAATCCAATGTATACAGGACTGTGCAGAGTTTCTCAGGGGCTTAAATGCAATAATGGGGCATATATCACTACAGAGTGTTTCAAATAGAACTACTACTACAGAAATCATAGGCCTAACACACACACACACACACACACACACACACACACACACACACACACACACACACACACACACACACACACACACACACACACACATAAATATATAATGTATCACTGTATAAAGATATTGGTAGATGTTAATAAAGTTTGTTTGTTTTTCAAGGGGAAAAAAGTGGAATTAAGGTTAGAAATCATGACACTTGGACTCCTTGAGATCGGCTCAGGACATCCCAACAACACATTTATACAATATAGTTCAAAAGGTTGGTAAGATGTTTATTGTTTTCGAACGATTGGCTGTATTTATTTTATCAAGATTATTGTAAAAATGATTATATTATAAAGTATTATTCCAATTTAAAATATGTTTTTCTATATTGTAATATATTTTAAAATGTAATTTATTCATGTGATGGTAAAGCTGAATTTTCTGCATCATTACTCTTCAGTGTCACATGATCTTTCAGAAATCATAATATCATAACATGTTCATTTGATGTCAAGAAACATTTCTTGTAAAACAGTTGTGCTTCTAATTATTTTTGTTGAATAAAATAAAAATATAAAGAACATCTACACAGCAAAGTCTGTCTCACAAAGTCACCTGCCAGGAATGGACAGTTTGAAGTATTTTGTGTATTCTAGCGTTGCTGGTAGTTTCAATCAATCACAGCAACACTTGTTTTTTATGCCTATACAAGAAAATTGCTTTTGTAAGAGCCAGTTCTGCAAAGGGTGAACATTATGACTTTAATGTACACCTCTCCATCATGAGTGTGTTAAGCTCAGCATTTTCACAGGCATCCTGCGAGACTACGGCACACTGCGACATACACAGATTACAATGGTAAAAAAAAATACAGGCCTCTTTACAAACGGTCTGCATCAGCGGGAACGGTAACCTCCCATTAACTTTAACTGACATTCATAAGTACTCATTTGGCTTGAGGCTGAATGAATTACCATTAGAAACAGATTAACACCAACATCAACAGTGTTTTTATTATGTGTCTACTCTATAAATGTTGATAAGGGTGTCAAGATTGCAAATGTATGAGTAAAGTCTTTTTTTATCTCCTCGGATCAGCGTGAAGGGAATGAATGTGGATGGGATTGATTGAATAGGATGCAGCAGTGATTTTCGATCTATAGCACATTCTTGAGACTATCATCTCAGGGGCTTAATAACTAGCACAGAGAACTGGCTTATAGGAACCAAAGCACTGCGAACGCATCAGCGGAGAATAATACAACGCTCTGTTTCAAACGGGAAATTATGAGTTTCAATGCTTTGATGTTCCTTCGCTCGTTTTAATGGCTGCTCTTATTCACATACCTTCATTAGTGACGGTAATGAGCGCTTACGTGCATGTGCGTATGTACGGATGAAAGGCTATCTTGAAAAGGAGACAAAGACGCATTGAATAACGGACAAAGTTTCTTACATTTGCGACAGGCATGCAACACACACAGCCTTTGTATGTGAACTAGCCATTCGTTTCTGCCTGATAGAACAAAATATCTGTCATCTTGTCTTTATTGTGTATGTTAGGCGAGTTTATTTGGTATTTCCCAAAGGAGTTGATATACAATGTTCTGTCATGAAACTGTTTATGGCACATGCTGAAAGGTCCTTGAAACCAGTCTGCTTGCAGTCACATCATTCTCTGTTAAACACAGCTGATTGGTTCCTGCTGTATCAGTGGGCTCGCTGCTCAACATTCAAATGTTTGCCTATATCATTTGCTACAGCAGTTTCCAGCATGCTTTCAGAAACCCCCCACCTTCCCCTGCTCCACCTGTATAGATCTGCTGCAGGGCGATTCATGTATGCTTGAAAAACAGCAGCAGCAGCAACACATTAAAGGAGTTGTTCACTTTTGAAAAAAAACTTTTGCTGATAATTTACTCACCCCCATGTCATCCAAGATGTCCATGTCATTCTATCTTCAGTCGAAAAGAAATTAAGGTTTTTGATAAAAACATTACAGCATAATGCACTTCAGTGGGAACCAAACGGTTCAAGGTCCAAAAGACACTTTCAGTACAAACTACAAACTGTTCAAAGGGCTTTAAATGATTCCAGACGATGAATAAGGCTCTTATCAAGCGAAATGATCGTTCATTTAATAAATAAATAATGTTTAAGTTTTATAAGCTCAAATGCTTGCCTTGCTCTGTTTTGTGACGCACGTTTGAGTCTCCTGTTCGAACTCGTTCATCAAAATGAACAAATCTTTTTCCGAGTCATTTGGTTCCTTCAACGAACGAAGCGAACAAATTGACTCCTAAAAATAACACGCATCACAGAACAGAGCAAAGCGAGCATTTGAGCTTATAAAACTTAAAACCTTTTTTTTTTTAAATGAGCGATAGTTTCGCTTGATAAGACCCTTATTCATCGCCTGGAATCGTTTAAAGCCCTTTGAACAGTTTGCAGTTTATACTGAATTTGTCTTTTGGACCTTGAACCGTTTGGTTCCCACTAAATATGGAGAAAAATGCTGGAATGTTTTCATCAAAAACCTTCATTTCTTTTCGACTGAAGAAAAAAAGACATGGACATCTTGGATGACATGGGGGTGAGTTATCAGCAAAAGTTTTTTGAAAAGTGAACCACTTCTTTAACATTGTCACATTCATTACAAGGCCAAACTCTTGTCATGACAGATATGAATTTGTGGTCTGTCTCCTCAGCATTCAGGTGTTTCATCTGTAGTTTCTCTCTCTAAAGTGTGTATGAGTCATCTGCGTGCCACTGCAGGAACATGTTGAGCAGAAATGACAATTAAAATGCCGTCCCCAGTCACTTCTCACTGCAGCAAACAAACGACAGTATAATTATAAATCTGTCATTATTTGTATGTATGTATGTGTGTGTGTGTGTGTGTGTGCTTTTCTTTCTTCAACTTTCCTTTTTAATATTTCCACCCTGCCAGTGAGCTTTAGTGGAGTAAGGAGCCGTTTTGTATGGCACTACAGGAATAATGTGAACTGACTGCAAATGTGCAGATAAAAATATCTGTTTTAAATAGAGACACTGACTGAATTGAACTAAGGTATAAAGTCCGCTCAAGAGCAGCTTTGATTGTTTGCCATTGGTAATTGAGATCTGTAATGCATTGTAATTTAGAAACATGATGGGAACGCTGAATGTGAGATGAAACAAACAGGCACAATGATATTGAGATGTATTTATGATGAAGCATTGGTAATGGTCACACAAGCACACGCGCACCGCACACACACTTGCTCTCCAATGTGACCATCTGTAGTGGTCATAAAGGCTAATGTGTCTTGAGAGCATGAATATTTAATGTTGCCTCTCACGTTCTCTGGACACACACTCTGCAAATGCACTGCATCAACAACAACACACACACACACACACACCAAAGATTTCCAATAGCAAATCAAGTAATAATGGCTTTGCGAATGAGTCCAACAGAAGGGATGAGATTTCCTTAAAAATGTAGGTTGTTTGGATGGTAGCATCTGTAGGTGTGTGAGCGTGTATTTATCTTGTTGAGTGAGGGGATATGTCTTATTGATTTGTAAGAGCCATGTGGTTTCTCTGTTATCTAAACTTTTCCAACATGGCCAACCTCTATCTATCTATACAACAGCCAAACAAATCTGGTGCTTGTCACTATACACACACAATCAGTGCACAAACACACATTGACATGTTGTTAATGCAGCTTATGGCACTGATGTTATTATATTCTTTCATCTCATTTGTTCAGTAATCCTTTCAAATGATTGAGGAAGATGGGAAAATGGAGCAAGACTTACAGTAAAAAGAAGGACTTCTGATAGAGGAAGAGTGTTTTTTGGTGGAGGAACAGTGAGGTGAGTGAGTCATCTGCAGTCAAGTGTATCAGAGCGAGGGGCCTGTCATGGGACCATCCCTACGACTCAGGTATAAATGCCTCAAATTGTGCTGATATCTCTGAGGAGGGAGAGGCCGGGCTGTTTCATTCTGATGCCTCCAAACACCCCAGCTCTCCAGCCAGAGCTTGTTGAATCTTTAGTGAATCTACAGGCTGTCTTTGCCAAGGCCGACATCTAATTCCATTCAGACGTCCCGAGAGAGATAGGCAGGAGGGAGGAAGAGAGGCCTACTTCTATTAAGATTAAAGGGTAGTCTCATTCTTTCTTGCTGACAGTTTGAGCTGTTCACTGATGCCCAGGGCAATGGAAACCTCCTCTCCACATCCACGAGTGCATTTTATATATATGATGTGAGTCAGTATTTTTATTTTTTTTTGCACATGTTTACAACTCAAATAGATTCTCTAGAAATTATAACCATTTCTCATTGAATATAACATAAAGATGTAGTGAGAAGAGCAAATTGACTGGTTATAGTGGTTTTCTGCTTATTTTTTTTATTGAATTATCAGATCAGAGCTGGAGCACCGGATCTAAACAGCCATTCATCAGCAGAGATGAAACTGTCATAATTGGACTTGTTTCTTGGTCATTTCTCTCGGGCAAGTTCTCAAGAACTGAGATTCTTTGAAGTATGTGGACAAATCTAATGTATTGCCTATAGTGTCCCATATTCCATATGCTGTTACAGTACCAACAAATCAAACAACCAACTAATCTCTTTGTTACTGACCAAAGAAAGCATTCACGTTAAAGAAACAGTTTGAAAAAAAAAAAAAAAAAAAAAAAAAACACTTTGTCAACACAGGAATAAATTACATTTTAAAATATATAAAAATAGGAAACAGGAATTTTATATTGTAATACTATTTCTAAATATTACCATTTTTACTGTAATGTATTTTTGATCAAATAAATGCAGCCTTGGTAAAAACAAGAGATTTTCAAAAACATTAAAAACCTACCCCACACTTTTGAACAGATTCAATACAATGAAAGTAAGATTTAAAAGGCAAGAATTTTGTGAATAACATAACATTTTAGTCAGTTTCTCACAGAAATGTTAATATGCCCCAGAATGCGTATAATACTGTAGTATATAGTGCGGACCAACTAATCAATAACGATTATTTTGATAATTGATTAATCGGACGATTCATTTTTTGGTTTTCAAAGAAATACAATTTGATTTTTCTGTTTAAAATAATGGAATAAAACCCTAAATCATGGTTGTGGTGAGCAGGACGAGGCCGAGGGACGTGAGAGATGTGAAACCGTTGCGTCTAACAGGTGTCATTCATTATCACTCACGCCACCGGTCTCGCGCCATTCTCTCACATCCCTCGGCCACATCCTTCTCGCCACAAGGGTATTTATGTGTAAAAGTGTACTTTAAAAAGTCCAAAAGCCACACATTGAGTTTTACTAATATCAATATTTACATTGGTTTTAATGATAATTGCTGATGGCAAGTTGACAACCATGATTAATGTAAAAAAAAATATATATATATATATATCCAACATGTTTTAACAAAATTTTTGTTAAAACAAATTTACACAGACATGTTGTTCAGATGTGAAGATTTAAACTAAAAAAAATAAAAATTTTATTTTTATTTAAAATGAATTGAATTATAAGGATAAGTATAAAAGGAGAATGGTATGGAAGTACGCAGCAAGCTAACAGGCTTGATTAAAAGGACAGAAAAAATGATGCATTAGTGCACAAGCATTCGCTGAAAACCACTGACAGTGACTAAAAAACGTCTCGGTTACGTATGTAACCCTCGTTCCCTGAGTAGGGAACGGAGACGTTACGTCAGAAGTGACGGAGATTGGGGGTTTCGCATAGAAAGCCAATCCTCTTCGAGTATTTAAACACGAGCCAATGGCATGCAATGCCTTGGGGCTGCGGAATTTTGCATAGCGTACTCCGCCCTACTCCGTGAGTATAAAAGGAGGAAGTGAACGCAACCGCAGTATGTCTTCGCTGAGGAGCCAAGACTGAACTCGGCATCTACCCAGCGATACAGCAGAAGTGGCAGGGAGACGTAACGTCTCCGTTCCCTACTCAGGGAACGAGGGTTACATACGTAACCGAGACGTTCCCTTTCGTAGTCACTTCGAGTTACGTCAGAAGTGACGGAGATTGGGGGTCTGTGCCATCACGCCAACTTCAGGCTGTCTTCCAGTGCCCTGCGAAAGTCTGAACCCCCGAGCCTTACCTGTTTTCCTTAGGGGATCCGACTTAGACACAGGATTACCAAGGTACACTGGGAAACATATCCCGAAGGGGACATGCTACCAGCTGCCTACCGAAGGGAGGACTTACGAAACACATATGGCCACATAGGAACACATATGGAATCACTGGAGCACCAACCGCAGGTGGCTACTAATTTCAGCTCCATGGGTGGCAGATGGCTTGCCAAGGGAAGACACATGCTCAGAGAGGCTTACAGTGGATAATACACATGAGACGGTTACCATGGGGGGAACCGTACGCATGGAGGCACCTAGCCAGCATCCAGAGCCACAGCAGTGGTGCCCGCATCGTCGGTGCTGGAGGACTCAAGGCTTCAATGGAAGAACTGAGGAAATATCGCACTTATCCAGTCCGGGGAGTGGAGTGGCGAGCAAGCGAAGACACCTGAGCGGATCCAGAACTGGCCGAACGAGTACGTGAGAGGATACCGGCTCAATTCGCAGATTAAGAATCTGGCGAAGGTGTTGGGTGTCGCCCAGCCTGCAGCTCTGCAGATGTCTGTTAGCGAGGCGCTGTGCGCTAAAGCCCAAGAGGAGGCCACACTCCGAGTGGAATGGGCCGTCACACCAAGGGGGCACGGAAGGCCTTGCTGCTGGTAAGACAAAGCAATGGCATCCACTATCCAGTGGGACAGCCGTTGCTTTGAGAGAGCCCTTCCCTCTTGCTCCCCCCATGACAGACAAAGAGCTGGTCTGAGGTCCTGAACACTGCGTTCTGTCGACATAGGTGCGCGAGCACGTACCGGACAGAGCAGTGCCAAGGCTGGGTCTGCCTCCTCCAGGGGCAGCGCTTGCAGGTTCACCACCAGGTCCCGGAGGGGAGTGGTAGGAACCTTGGGCATATATCCAGGCCGGGGTCTCAGGAATACGTGAGAGTAAGCCGGCCCGAACTCCAGGCACACTTCGTCAACAGAGAGTGCGAGCAGGTCCCTTACTCTCCTGATGGAGACCAATGCAATCAGGAGTGCTGTCACATAGGACAGGGCAAAAACTCTACCGACTGCAAAGGCTCCAGGGGAAGCCTCTGCAGAGCACCCAGGTCTACTGAGAGGTCCCCAGAGGGCAGGAGGGGAGGGAGGGGATTTAGCCCCCTCGCTCCCCTCAGGAACCTGATGACCAGGTCATGCTTCCCATAGACTTACCTTTCACTGCATCATGAGACGCGGCAATGGCCGCGACATAAATCCAAAGGGTGGAGGGCGACAGCCTACGCTCCAACCCCTCTTGCAGGAAGGAAGCACGACTCCGATCGAACATCTCCGGGGGTCTTCTCAGCGAGAAGAACACCAATTGACGAAGAGGTTCCACTTCAACGCATAAAGGTGTCTCGTGGACGACGCTCTTGCGGAAGTGATGGTTGCCGCCACCGCAGGTGGCAGCGAACTCAAACCTGCCTCGTCCCGTCCTGGAGCCACACGTGCAGCCTCCAAGATCGGGACAAGGGTGCCACAGAGTGCCCCGTCTCTGAGAGAGTGCGGTCTCAGAGGAATAGGCCAAGGAGGTGCTGTCGCGAGGAGCATGAGTTCGGAGAACCACGTCTTGGTGGGCCAGTAGGGGGCTACCAGCAAGACCTGCTCCTCGTCCTCCTTGATCTTGCACAACACCCGTGCAAGGAGGCTCACTGGGGGAACGCACACTTGCGTGAGCCCCGTGGCCAGCTGTGCGCCAGCGCATCCGAGCCGAGAGAGCCGCGGGTCAGAGAATAAACTGGGCGCAGTGGGACGAGTCCCGAGAGGCGAACAGGTCTATCTGTGCCTCCCCGAACTGGTCCCAAATCAGCTGGACCGACTGGGGATGGAGTCGCCATTCGCCGGAGATGGAACGGCCCGGGACAGCTCGACGGCTGCCCGGTTCCGGTCTCCAGGAATGTAGCTGCACGAAGGGACCTCAGGTGCTTCTGACTCCATATCAAGAGGTGGCGGGCGAGCTGCGACAACCGGCGCGAGCGTAGACCCCCCTGGTGGTAGATGTACGCTACTGCCGAAGTGTTGTCTGAGCGGACAAGCACATGCTGGCCCTTGAGCACGCTCGGAAGCGGTGCCGGGCGAGCCGTGCTGCCAACAGCTCGAGGCAATTGATGTGCATGAGGCGCTGGGCTCCTGTCCAGGAACCGGCGGCTGCATGCCCATTGCACATGGCACCCCAACCCGTGGTAGACGCATCCGTGGAGACAACGAGATGCCTGGAAACTCGCTGAATAGGGACCCTGTCCGTAAAAAGCTGAGGTTCGACCACGGGAAGAAGGTTCGGCGGCACGTCGGAGTCACTGGAACTCGGAGCGAGCCGCGATGCCATGCCCACCTCGGGACTCGATCGCGAAGCCACAGCTGAAGCGGTCTCATATGAAGCAAACCGAGCGGCGTACCGCGGATGCCATATGCCCCAGGAGCCTCTGAAATAGTTTCAGTGGAACCGCACTCTTGCCCTCGAACTGTCGAAGACAAGCCAGCAGTGAGTGCGCGCGCTCGTCGTGAGCTGCGCGGACATGGCGACCGAGTCTATCTCCATGCCGAGAAAAGAGATCCTCTGCACGGGGCAAAGTTTGCTCTTTTCCCGGTTGACCC
Organism: Pimephales promelas; assembly: GCF_988280905.1. Taxonomy (NCBI): domain Eukaryota; kingdom Metazoa; phylum Chordata; class Actinopteri; order Cypriniformes; family Leuciscidae; genus Pimephales; species Pimephales promelas. Next base: position 24,372,132 of record NC_142775.1, on the reverse strand, counting down.
GAAGGCCCAGACGGGCTTGGTGCCGTAGCACCAGGTCTCTGTGTTCGCAAACCCGAGCTCGAGAGTGTGCTAGTATCAGCCAGTCGTCGAGATAGTTCAGTGTGCGAACCCCGTGTTCGCGAAGGGGAACAAGGGCTGCCTCGACGATCTTCGTGAAGACGCGAGGGGACAGAGCTAACCCGACTGGGAGAACGGCGTACTGGTATGCCTGGCCCTCGAAGGCAAACCGAAGAAACGGTCTGAGTCGAGGGAGAATGGAGACATGGAAGTACGCGTCCTTCAGGTCGATCGCTGCAAACCAATCCTGATACCGAACACATTCGAAAAATGCGTTTGGCCGTGAGCATTCTGAACGGTAGTCGATGGAGAGAACGGTTCAAAATGCGCAGGTCCAGGATCGGTCGTAACCCACCGGTCTTTTTTGGGGACAATGAAGTAGGGGCTGTAAGCCCGGACCTCACCTCGGCTGGAGGGACCGTCTCGATTGCACCCTTCGCCAGCAGGGTCGCAATCTCCGCTCTCAAGACTGGGGCATAGCCACCAACCATCGCGGAGCGAACTCCCCTGAAGCGGGGAAGAGACCGTGTGAACTGCATCGCGTAGCCGAATCTGATCGTTCTGATGACCCAGTGGGATACCCGGGAAGCGCTAGCTAGGCTTCCAGGAAGTGAGCCAACGGGGTCATGCGAACCACAGACGTCCCCCCGGAGGGGCAGCGAGGCGGGTCGACCGGCATGCGTGCAGGAGTTACCCCGTCCGGATGCACCGTCGAAACCCGCTCCCCGACAGAAGAGACCAGGGAAGGCAGAGCGTTCCACGGGGGTCTGTTCTGCCGGGGGTCTGGCGACAGAGGGGGAAGGGATTGGCGTAGCCCGGGGACGACACACGCACCCTTCCGCGCCCTCCGAGACAGAGAGGAATGAACGGGGCGACGCAATGGACGTCGTGCGCGCTCATGCCAGTCTGTGTGCTCCATGACAGTGTCAGCTTTTCCTCAACCAGCTCAGGGAGCTAGCTAGAACAAAAGATTCTCCACCGGCCCTCCACCGGGGAAGGAGGGGCCCTGCCACCGCCTCCTGAGAAAAACCATGACACTATCACTGAGCGGCCCGCCTCAGGAACATCGCTTCGCCTGGCGTATAGCGGGGCACACGGCCTGAGGGGGGGGGGGGGGGGGGGACGCTTACCTGTGGCCTCCTCCGCGACGCGAACCGGCTGAAGGCTGCTGCTGGGGCCGCGTGGGAGGGAAGGGAGCCGCAGGGGGGCGTCCTTGGCGGCGAGCTGACGGAGGCGTCCGAGCCGACGGCTGGTTGGAGGCAGCAGCTGGCCGTCGGGGCAGAGAAACCGCCTTCGTCTGCTCCTAGGCGGTCGAGAAGTGCTGGGCAAAGTCCTGGACCGCACCGCCGAACATATGATGCTCCTGGACCACAGCGGTGGGCATCACCTGACCAAGGGAGCGAGCGACCGCCTCCGTGACCCGTTTAAGGACAAGGTAGGCGGCAGGCTCGCAGCTCGCTTGGTCCGTCACCTCCTCGTGCACATTCCTGAGCAGCTAGCTTTGTAGGTGCTCATCATATGCAGGGCGGAGGCTGCCTGTCCCGCCGCTCTACAGAATCGCGCCGCCATAGACGACGAGAACCCATAGGCTTTGGAGGGGCATTTGAGAGCAACCGCCGGTTGACCGGGGGAGCCCCAGCGTACCCACAGACAGCCGCATCGCCGAGGGGAGGAAGGGCGGGGAACTAAGCACGCTTTTTTTTTTTTTTTTTTTTATTTATTTATTTTTTAGTGCGTGTCAGTTCCGCATGCAACTCGGGGAAAAAAAGGAAATTGGGGTTGGCCGTGGCCGTAAGGCGGCAGCGTTACCCAAAAACCAATTATTCAGCCGCGAGAGATCGGGGAGGGGCGGAGTTCCACCCCCACCCGATGCTCACGGACGCCCGAGATAGCACGGCCATCATCGCGGGATCAGACACGGCGGCGCTGACGCTCCCGAGGGAGGCAACGCGGCCGCATCCTCACTTCCCGAGGAGTCAAGCCCGCCTAGTGATGCTGTGATCGACATCGCATCATCATCTGGAGCGCTGCCCGAAGCAGCCGGTGCCACCGAAGAAGCAACCGACTGAATCGAACTAACGCTCGCTGGCTCTCGCACTGAGGCGGGAGGTGTGGCCCGAGGAATCGTCGGGGCTTATCCCACACCATCACCGTAAATCACCAGGTCCCCGGGTCGACGGGCCCCCTATGGAGGAAACCGATCGAGCGGGGGGGACCGGGACTCTCACTCAAGTGAGATCATTGAGTCTCGACCTCAGTGTAGAGATGGTCATGTTCCCACAGAAGGAAAATGAATCATCCACGAACGCTGCTGCTGCATGCTGAAATGCCCAGGCATACAAAGCAGCGATCGTGACCATCAGATGACGACAGAAATCAATCACACCCAGAAGAGCACGGGCGAACCGTCTTTAAAAAGACGTGCGCGTGCAGCTCTTTCAATGAGAGGAGGAAATTCACTCTTTCAGCGCTGAAGCGACCAGGGAGAAGCGCAAAGTCTGGCAGACCACTGCTCAGATCGCAGGCGATGCAGAATCTCGCTGGGTACCGCCGTCACACCAACACTGAAGAGGACGCTCGTCTCGAAGAGTCTTGAACAGTGCTTTCAGGAGTGAAGAGGTTCTCTTGGCTCCGAAGCGAAAACATACTGCGGTTGCGTTCACTTCCTCCTTTTATACTCACGGAGTAGGGCGGAGTACGCTATGCAAAATTCCGCAGCCCCAAGGCATTGCATGCCATTGGCTCGTGTTTAAATACTCGAAGAGGATTGGCTTTCTATGCGAAACCCCCAATCTCCGTCACTTCTGACGTAACTCGAAGTGACTACGAAAGGGAACAATATTTTACTGCTGCTGTTCTTAACTGTTATTATATATTTTGTGCCTCACTTTGTAAACACCATTTTAATTTAACCATTTAACCTATTTCTATTTTCCATCACTTAAGTTGCGAGCAAACTGATTGTCAGCTGATGCTTGAGACAAAATACAGAAATGCCAAGTCTCCCGGAAGTTCCGGGAGTCACTCACATATTGATAACAGCTCCCTGATGCCCACAAATTAGTTGAAACTCCCGGAATCTACAGCGCGCAAGCAAGAGCGCTAATGGGAGACTGAAGAGACTGCTTTTCTAAACCTGTAGCGCGCACACGGCAGAGCAGCGGGTGAGAGAGACCTTGAGTGTGTGCCACATGAAGCACATGTAAGACAAAGAGTGTATCATGATTGGCCTGTTTCAACCAATCACCAGTAAACGCTCCCTGTGACGTAAGCAGACCAACTAATCGATAATGACATTCACTGACGACGATTTTCATAATTAATTATTATCGATTTCATCGATTAGTTGTTGCAGCCCTAGTGCACAGATTGCCCTTTTTGGAGTCCCCATCAGCTTTTCAATGTATGAAATAGAGCAGTGTGAACATTCTTCAAATGATCTTCTGAAGAATGATCATTCTTCTAATGTTCCGCAAAAGAAAATATGTCATAAAGGTTTAGAATGACAATACAGTGAGTATATGATGATTTTTTTCTTTTTAATTCACTAAAGAAATGCTTGGCTGGGCATCTTTTCTTTTTATTCAGTCTATTTTTTATTCTGTATTAGTTCTCCTACAGTTTGCAACTTTGCTTTTGTGCTTACCAGACATCTTCTGCATCCACGTCACACTCCGCTCCAAACTGGCAAATGTCACAGGTGGACGTCTCCTTCTGTCCATTCTCAGCCGAACCCTCGTTCCCTGCTTGGATGCACAAAGACGAGACAAGCCAGCGTAAGCTTTTAAAGGTCTGACAAATATTATTTGGGGCAAGATGAGCAGGCAATCACAGTCCATCTCTCTCTCTCTCTTTAACACACACACACACACACGCAACCATCTCTCTTTCTCTATCTCTATCTCTCTCTCTCTAACACACACATGCAAACATGCATGAATAGATGGAGAGACAGAGGACAGACATAATTCTCATTCTGCCTTTGTCTTTGGCTCTCACGAGAAGTTCAAATCCCCCACTGATCTTTCCTCAGCCTCACCCCTCATTTCATCATGATGATTTCTGATATGCCATTCCTGCTCCCTGGTGATAGAGGCTTCCCAGGAGCCGAAGCTTAAAGCCCCTCGCTATCGCATATCTGCCCTCATCAGTGGATGGGGAAAAGCAATCCCGTACGCCATGGAATTTAAATTACGTCTACTCCTCGGAGGATCATCATTCCCCTTTGGATCCTGACCCTCCATTATGAGGTGCTATTTTTAAAACGTATACCACAAAGACAGAGAGATGAGAAAAGAAAGGCAGAAGGATTAAAGGAAAAAAAAGTAAAAAGAAAGAAAGAACAACGTTAAAGTCCCAGGTGTTTCAGTAATTATTTTGGTATATTTTTTGTCCCTCTGTCGAATCTTATTGAATTTTTTCTTTAATTTCACAGATCAAAGAAAAAAAATATGCTATACGTTATTTTAAATAGTTTATACAGCAAAACAGCAATATGAGAAATAGTACAACTGCTCAATACAACCGTTCAATAAACCATTAATGGTCCCACTTTATATTAAGTGTACTTACCTCTAAAAATAAGTACATATTACTTTTTGTGTGGATGTTGTATTGTAAAACACTTTTGCTGCTATTGAGGTGTGATACTGGTAAGGGTGTGTTAAGGTGTAAAGGAAGGGTCAACAGTGTAATTACAAATGTAATTTCATAAATTAATCACAGCTGTAATTTGTTTTTAAAATATAAGTACAACGTAAAAACACAAAAAGTACATTGTATCAAATTATTAATTTCAATGTTAGTACATTGTAGTTAAAGCCACTTAAAGTGGGACCAGTTGAGTTGAGTACATTTTAGACATTATAGAACCAATAATTTGGGCATTTTGCTCCACCAATGAAAATTAGCATCAAAATGAAAATAATCAACTGCTGTGTCTTAATGCTAAATGAATCAGTGTTCTGACAAATGGAGTAAATTATTCAATGATTCATTCATTCTTTTGTCCTGAAAGAGTTAGTATGATTCAGTGCCTCACTTACTTAAAAGCCACTTGTTTTGTTCCTCAAGAATTCAGTTATTAGAATTAATCACTTGAGAAAATGATTCAAAGACTCACTCAAAAGACACCCACTGGCATAGTGATTCAACCTGCAGAGCCACTAAAAATGCCCACCACTAATATATTAATACTGACAGTCTGTAAGCTCAAAAACAGACAACCTATAGACACAAACAACGAAAAGTAAAAGGGAATTCATGAAAAAGAGTAAAATAAATGTCCCTCCAAAACAAGGATAAGATCATTTTACTTTATTTTGATTATTTTGTGTGAAGACAGTAGCTACCATTAAAATCAAAAGTATGCACCAATAGATCAAGCTTTGCTCCAAACACATCTCTTGTCCCGAATCATGACAGGAGCTGATTAACCCAGTGCCAAGCTTCTCCCTGAGTTGTGGCTGCATGGACCAAGGGTCTGGAAATGTGAGATGTGTCAGAGGGAAGGGGCTGTATTGGTTATCTCCAGCTTTAGATGGACCCTCTGAATCAATTTTCCCTGACCAGAAACACAGTCGATTACCAACCCCCTCTGCTTTCATCTACAGCCTCTGACAAAAAACAAAACAAAACAAAAACCCTGTTTAAGAATATATATGATACACTGTGTGTGAACACTCAAGATCAATGATTGATTTAAAATATATTCTGGGAATAATGGAAGGATTCTTAAGTCTTTGTTGTTGTTGTTGTCTTTAAAGTGATTTTAATGTTTCATAACCTTAAATGTCTTTGCGTTCTGAGCATCTGAGCACATGCTGAGCAGAGGAATAGGTTTTGCTTTAAATGGTAGATGGAAAGGAGAAACTCAAATGAACAGAAGACAGATGGTGAGTGTCCAAAAAAATGGCTCTTAATGGGACAAACCTACTTGTGCAGAAACTAAGGAGAAAGGTGGGGGTTGATTTAGGGCACAACATGGGCTGTCAGACAGATGATGAATGAAGCCACCGATCTCCTGCCCAATGTATGGAAACTAACCTTCCCAACAGATAGCAAGAATGAGGGTAGCATTCCAGTCTGAGTTGGAAGAGCTGTATATGAACTAAGATCACATCATGAGGAGTAAAAATAGTACCTAGAGACTGCATGGGTACAAAAAATATTTTTCCTAATCAGTATATGTACCTTGTTTTCCAGTGAAATACATAACAACATCCATAAAATTAGACCAGTTTTACTTGAGAAGTCCAGAGCCCAGCTCATACACACACACACACACACACACACACACAAAGTGAAAAAAAGTCACATTTATATTGTATTTGATTTGGCTGAATGGCAGGTTTTTTTTGCATAGACAACTCAAAACAACCACTGGCCATTTTTTTTTTTATGGCCACAATATCTAAATGTGGGGCTCCATAGTTAAGACTGCATAAAAGTTTTTTTTCAGAATTTACAATTTTTCAAATTATAACTCTAAGAATATTAAGTAATTTGCTTACAAACACGATTGTTTTGCAGTTCACATTGTACTGTAGATCGTTTCGTTTTACTTCATTTGCACCAAATGGTCTTAGAAAAATTTTATTGTTTTGTTCATGAACATGAGAAGAAAATGATTCTTTTGAGTGATATTCCTTGCAATGTACACACTGAATGAATGGATGGATGATAACTCCTGGGTCATCTAACAAAAAGCAGCTCAGAGCACGCACACACACCATTTGTGAAATGGAAAGAGATTAGATCAACGCTATCAAATGTTAAACATTTGGTGAAACAAAAAGAATTGTGAGACGCTTTGTTAAGCTCTTCTGTGACTCCAAAAGGTCACATTTTATCATGCATATACTTTGCAGTTTAAAGGTTAACGTGTGATTAACACGTTACTGAAATGCAATGTTCTATCAGCCTTCTATGAAAAAACAAATGTGTAATGTAAGAAAAGCCTGCATTCCATATTCTCCCTGAAGAGATGGCTCCGCACAAGAACACGATGAGCTCTTGAGGGACAGAAAGGTCAAGTGAATCTCCACAGATGGAGAGGACACATTACATCTTTGAATCAATAGAGAATGTAGGAAGCATAATGCTTACAATGGAAAGATGATAGCCTGAAAGAGGATCTTTGGATTTCCACTGATCTTTACGAGCTAATGATGCTTCTTCTATGCGGTTAATGTGACATTTAAGCATTATGCATGATCCACGGAATCGACTTAACACTTCCTTTTTGAGAGAATCTCAGAGTGATGATTTTTTTCCCCCTCCCTTTGTATTGCAGTAAAATGTTTTTTTTTGTTTTGTTTTGTTTTTCTGGCAATGACTGCAAAATTCTGGGAATGACAGAATTACAAAATGTTCGTCCATCAAAAAAGGCATGTGCATGAATAATTGAATCCGGCAAGTAAAAACACTACAGATATTGTAAATCGATTAGTTAGAGCTTTTACATGTGCATCAGTGTATTGATACTCTTCATTTCAAATCGGTATCTGAGTACAGATGTTATTTTTAAACCTCTTAAACCTTGGTTTTATGTATTTTTTTTTTTTTTTTAGAAACAAAGGGGTAGTCTTTTTTTGTTTGAAAATATTAAATTACCACTATTGCATTGTTGCTAACCATTACTGTTAGTTCTATAAAATGTTCCATCTCTACTCATTATTTTTTTTTAACTTATTTGACTTTCAGAGGATTTGATTACTCATTTTTTGGATGGATAATTTTGTAGTAAAAAATTGAATATATGAATAAACATTTTGAAAGGACGTATATTACATTTGAGCTGCAAATTTGTCTGATAAATACAGTACCAGGCTCTCAATGTTCCAATCATGTAGTCATTAACTGAGTCTTCACCACATTGGGTCCATTATAACCCACTTCACACAAGTAAGACTCTGAGAGTAACCCTGTCCAATTGGGAAAAGCATGTCGTAAAACCCACTCTGGCACTTTGCCTCTTCTATCCACACCTGACAGCATAGAAGACCTTGCCAATGACCCATTTGCGCATGTAATTACAGCAATCCGCTGACGACGGTGGCGCAGAGCGAAGGTGTCTAATTTTGTGGAGTGCTCCCGGGGCTCTTTTCTTCCACTGGCTGACAGCTTTTGGAGAGCGTTTTGAAAGCCAGATGAGGGTTTGAATTGGCAAGAGCAGTAAGAGCCAACGTGTGAAATTCAGGAAAGAAGGCCTGAAACGAGCTGCCCTTTTTCTAGGGATTAGGGAAGAAGAATTAGGAGAGGAATTACGGCTTAAAACTTCATTTTTTCCAGCTTTGACCAGATTAAGCTTGCTGAAAGTCTTCCATTGAGCGCCTATAAGACCCAGCAGAAGATCTACGAATCAGTTTCACTCTAGGTCATTACAGTGCACTAAGGTCAACCGTGCAAAATAAACACACAGATTTCATATCACTCAGAAAGACTTTTGCCATCACACATAAATTAAACGTACACTCCCCACATAAGCACCATTTCACTTGCATTTGATACAGCTGTGTTGTGTCTAGAGCTCTCCATTATACTTCTATGAGAAGTGCTACGAGGTTCAGAGCCTCTTACATTCACACATAAACCAGCACGTATGCTGATCTCCAGCTCTGACTATGATCGGCCCCTGATGGCACCCATAATAACACTCGTGATGGAGCCACTCTCAGTAATATAACGGAAGAAGAGTGCAGGGGAAGGAAAGGAAATGAAAAATAGAGGATGATGAGAAATGAGAAGAAAAACAGGATGGAGAGAACACCATTTGATGTTTGTCCTATGTAGCACAGAGCATGAAAGAAAGAAACAGCAAGGAGAGGGTTCAAAAACAGATGAAGAATGAGAGACAAAGGCAGACGGAAAGAGAAAAAAAAAACACAAAGGGACAGAAGAAAACATCTCCAGCAGCTAAGCGGTCGATGTACAGTCAATAACGTGTCACTTCCTGCAAGCTAAGAAGCCAGCTTTGATGAAGGGATCTGACCAGGATTGAGGCTGAAATTAACATTTGGATTAATGTCCATATCAACTAGTGCTTCACCCACTAGATGACCTTCCCTAAACCACACTCTCATACTAGTCCCTACATGTCTCATACTAGTCATACTAGTCTCATTACATGCTGTTGAAAAAGAAAGTTTTGCAGTTTAATTTCAATAAACTGATTAGGAACATAAAACTTGTATCTTTAAAGATCAAGGAGCATTTGATTTCCTTATACAATGACCTCTTTATGACCATCAATAAATCCTCCCAGCTCACCCCCTGCTGCAGTAAATCATGTTTGTCCGAGCAGAAAGATGCTGGCACCTTGTCTTTCCATCTGAACTCCCAGACACAGTGGGGTGGCACAGAGAGCAGTTGAGATGTTCCATCACTGTTGGTGCCAATCTTTGCCATCAAGCCCCACTAATCCTTCTGACACCACAGTGCCAATCTTTCACTCCGGTTTTACCCGCTGATCTTTAGAAAAGATCCAAATCAGTAGTGCAATGCAAGCTTCTGGTACACAAGTGCCAGCTGCTATAGGCTATCACAAGAGTATTCCATAAAATATGATAAAACTTAATATGATCTCTTTCATAAAAAATGCCATGTTTCATTCACTTTATTCGGATTTTATATTTATAAAAAAAGCAACGCAATTTTCCCTAAAGCAGATCTTATGAACTCATGTGACGATGAATGATTTAGCAAGGATGACGTGAGGTTTTCCACCTCAGTAGAACAACAACTATTTTTTTTTCTGTATCAAGTTAAAGGTCATTTCACAACTCAAAGGAATATGAATTCATTGCTTAGAGACTTAAACCAAATTTAGATATTGGCCTTTAACAACATCCAACGCGTTCTCATCCCAAAGCGCCATATAGGACGCTTTTGCAAAAGCGTAAATATCCAACGCACATGGCACCCTTTAACGTCTAATGAGACGCTTCGGTTATGGTTAAGTTTAGGTAAGGTGTAGGGTAAGGGTTAGACCACTAGGGGGCGCCTTCTGCCCAAATATATCTGCGTCCCATTTCACGTTAAAGGGTGCCATGTGCGTTGGATATTTACGCTTTTGCAAAAGCGTCCTATATGGCGCTTTGGGATGAGAACGGGCTCCAACATCTGCCCGTCAACATTTTCAGCACCTCGTTGCGGTCATGGCGTTTAAAAAACGCAGTGCTCCCATTGAAAACAATTGAAAATATACACCAGGAAAACCGCTTTGGTGGACACACGGCCTAATAATATTAAAAAAGAGCCAAATACTTAATTTGTGTTTCCCATTTGAATGGTCAGCATTGCTTGCGCTGGGACTATAGGCTTTAGCTTTAGCTAATCGGTTGCATATATCCCTCGAATGGAATACTGCAGTCCCTTTTGTCTTGCTCTCTCAGATATTTCACATGTTCACCAAAAATTACTAATTATCTCATTGGTAATGTCTGACACCAGTGCATCCACACTATAATAGATGTGCTAGTTGCGAAAGCTTGACAGGCGTAGCAACAGTAACTACGGAGGGCGGGGCTGAGCGAAGGGTCAATTGTTTTTGTGTCTTAATTTAAAGTCCTAAAAGAAATACACATGTTTTTTTTGTCACTTTGAATCACTTTATTCAAAACTGTTTATTATTTGCTCTTCAAAAAAGTTTTTGCCTTAATTAGATAATGTGGATCTTAATTACAGTACCTCCCCAGTTTATGTTACTGCACAACTCACCCCAGTAGTGGGTATTGTAAGACAACTCTTTGTATTTGACATGGACTCACATAAGCTTTGATTGTGTAGTACACATCCAAGTGAGTTTTGGTTGTAGCAGATACATGTAGCTAATGTGTATCAAAGTTTGAGAGATCTATAACAAACCACTGATTTATTGATGCTCAAACAAAAAGTGTTACTTCCATTCCCATTCTGTATGCTTCTAGGATTATTTTCTTTTGAAGTGGGATGTACTGTAAGCAGCAAGGTTTAACACTTGTTTTAGCAAAGTAACTGATTGACAGGGGAGTGAGAGGCCCTTCGCTGCTATGCATAATTCACTGTAATTAGTAAATGTGGTCACATGTTTCTGACACTGTTTGGTTTGAGTGATTTGATCACTTTGGAGAACATTTTGCACCTGTAACCATTGATCAGAAGGGTCTATTAACAGAAGTCAATAATCCAGCTGCAAAAAGCCTTAAGAAAGTGGAAAACAGATGTTCAAATGTAATCATCCATTATGCTTCTAGCCCACAAATAACCCTTACCATGTTTCAGAAGAAATGTGAAATAATTTTCCATTTCAAAACACCTTCAGATCCAGCATAAACTCCATAAACTCCAAGCCCAGCGGAGCTCCTCGCATCTCTATTTTCTATTCAAAGACAGTCAAACAAACCAACAACCTCAGTGGATTTTGCAGATGCTTCCCAGGATAAATGATCCTTTAAGAATTGAAAGCTCTATAAACAACCAAGCCCTTAGATGTTTACATTTCAGACACAGAGGTTTGTCTCCAAGGAGTTTAGGCTTAGCTATTTCCAGTAATTTGGGAGATGGAGACTGCTGTTATGATGGGTATTCCTGCACCACAGAGTGCTGATGCTTTTCTGATTTCAACCAGAACAGATTTTAGTCGGTTTGTTTTTAGTGGCAGTCAATAAATGAAGCTCACAATTATCAGACAATAGTGTCTTTGTAAGATCAATGATTGGAAAGGGATTAAACCCCTCATAGATGCAGCAGCTGAAAAATAGCTATTGTATACTGTAAAATCCTTCTAGTGATCCCTTCTGTCTCCTTCTTATCTTTCTCTCCATACATTTCTTTCTCGTCTCCTGGACTGTAAATCTCTATTTTCTATGTTGATATGATTTATTCTGTTTTATTTGCAGAAAAAAAAACATACTTCTACTGTATGTATATAAGCCAAAATGATCTCTGCACTTTTCTTTCAGTTTTTCTTGCGACCTTGAGGCCATTTTGTCACTTCCTGCCACGGCTCATCAATCACAATGTCTCCTGACCCATCTAGCGCGCTAATCTCCATATAATCCCACTATTGCCGTGAACAGCTCATCTTTTTGTGTCTAGTGTGATTCCTGTTCATCCTCTCTGCCACTTTCACATTCTCTCCAGCCTGCCCATATCATTATATTGTATTTCCCAAAATACATTTTAATAGAAATCCCCTTCTGCCCCAAGGATGACCCACATTAAAACAGCACATTTATTTTTGAGCGACAGAAGGTTCAAACAGCCCCCAATACACCTTTGTCTCATTTGATTTGTCTCCTTCCACGTGTGCCTGAGATTTACATTTCATTTGTGGAGACCCTGACTATATTAATAACTCCGGAGGTATTTGTCAGAGCTCGGAACAAATCGTGAATGAGTAGATGCTGCCATAAAATGATTGCATTTTCTCTTGTCGGGCTGGAAATAGCTTAGTCTCTGAAATGGGTTTTCACAAAGGCAACAAGGGCAAATCTATGTCTTGTTTGTGATAAGAACAAAGTGGAATATAAAGTCATTTCCATTTTCAATGTTATTTTCAATTTTCATACTTTAAGGAAGCGCTAAATCCCTTTCATTCAGCTATGGAGAATAAGAACACAGAAAAAAGTGCTTTGAATTTACACGATTTGATCATTCCACACAAAACAATTAAATTGACTTGTTTTTTTTTTCCTTTCTCGGTTTAGTTAATTCTTAGTTCGAAAACATAACTTGTACATGTAAATTCAACATGATGGAATTGTGTAATGGAAAAATTATATTTTAGTGACAGACCCAATTTAGCAGCCTGAACATGCCTTTATGCTTGCCCATGGAATGATCCATTTTCATTTGTGTCACATTACTCAGTTATATTACTAGATTACTACCTAGCTATACCAACTAGAAACAGCATGTTACCGCCACATGCTAAATTTCTGCACGTCCCTAACCACAACCTGATGTATTATTTTGTGATACAGCTACTTTAAGACCAAATATCATTAGTTGATCAGTGATACTCTCTCTCACCGATGACGATCTTGCCTCTACTATTACATCGATTTCTGTCTGATCTTACTCCTGTTGCTTGTGTCTCCTGCTAACCTGATTAGCAGGAGCCTAAAATGAACACTCCCCAAGCTCCAAATGCATGTAAAAATCGGCATTGTCACACTGTACGCAAACATTAAGCAGTAAGCACCAACCTATGAGACTGATTTTGAACTTAAGAAAGCTGATTGGTCAAATAGTATGTTGAGAGCCAACAGCAAAACATAACCCCCAATACATTTGCATAAACCTGCGCTTACAATGTTCAACTCACACACATATTATTTTACCTTGAAATGCACTTGTTAATGCCTTATCATTTAAAAACAAATACCCAAAATCCTCTCAGCCTTAATTAAGCACTGGATTCAGTCTTAGATACAATATATAAACTCAAGCTTTTCAATTTTCAATTTATATCAGATGAACTTATAAATTATATCTGTTGTGATGTTTTAAAAGCCTTTTCCAGCTGCAATGCCAGATACTGATAAACACTATGTCTAACTCAGTAAGGACTGCAGTACAGAAACAGTGAACATGTTCACACTCAGCTTGAATGTAAAGCATGCAAACTCTGAGCACAGTTAGACACTTTTCCTTAGTCTTCACCTCCCATTCCAGACGGCACTACGCCCGCCTTTATCACAGCAGCTGAAATGGGGAGATTAGATTATTCTCTTTCTCAGTCCTCTAAGCTTGTTACCATGGTGATACCACGGTGACTGAGGAAGGTCCTCACCCGGAGACGGCTGTGCAGCTGACTGTCGTCACCTCAGGAACGTGAGGTCATTAATTTCCCTCCGGTAAAAGCTGCGGAGTGTTTTAGAACATTTTAAGGCACGACTTAACAACCATTTTATGTGAAAGATCAAACAAGGTCAACCACAGCGGCAAAGACTAAATAAATACACAACGAAAACCCAAAGCACACAAACCAACTCCCTTAAAGACTGCTTCCTGTGTCTGTATTGATTATAGAAAATTTACCAAAATTAAAAACATAATGGATCCTTGAAGCAGAGCCCTGGATACACAGTAAATGGATTTCATTTGGAAGTAATTATAAATAATGAAGTGCTGGTGGAGCCGTACTGCTGCAGTTTTGACAGCTGAAGTGATACAGCAATTAATCATTGAATAAAATCAGGCGTTCCTTGGTTTACAGTGATGGAACAAATATATTTGCTTCTGGAATTAAAAAAGAGAAAAATATAATAAAAATTAATTAATTAATTAATTATATAAATAAAAATAAAAAGGTAATTAGATTTTTTTTATAAGTAGTTCGTTCTGTCAGGTGAACCCCCCCCAAAAAAAGAGACAACTAGCAGTCAGTAAATAAACATATCGGCCTTTGTCACAGCCCTCTTGTCGTGACATCCTGCAGAAGAAAATTAATTTACTAATTTAATTAATTTACTAATTAATTTACTAAAGTAATCAACTAAACTAATTTAGTTGAACTTAACAATAAACGTCATTAGTATTTAAAACTGTCTATTTAGACCTTACCATGTACTCATTTTATTATTTTATTGTAACATTATGTAAGAGACACTGCCTGTGTTCTGCCAGTCATGAGAGCAGCATGGAGCTCAAGTTACTAACCGAGAAATCATCAAACTGATTTCATTTTATTTTTAATGTTATTTTTTTTAATAATAATTTTGTTATTTTTTTTACACTATATTCCCACCCATTATTTTCTACAGTATAATACTATCCAATTGTTGCACTCAAACAACATATGAGGATATGACCCATTTAAGATGATCAAACAGTTATTTTGTAATAATCATCAATGGGCTGAAAATATTCCTTTATAACTTCAAATTAATCTAATTATTGATGATTGCATTGTCAAATAAGATCATGAAATATGTTTAACATTGTTGTTTAATACAATACTTTTCCCCTAAACATTTAATCCCTGCAAAATAGACTTTAGTTTAATTAATATTTTAAGATTTGTCTAATTTAATGCTCTTGAATGTGATATGTTGTAGGACAGACCCAGGGCTCTTTAATGAGCAGTGCGCCACCACCAACCTGGCTCTCCGGCTGACAAAGGTGTCCACAGCCGTGGTGTAGGAGAGACATCTCTGACTGAACCTGGCCGACATGAAGGATGCTGAGCGGTCCAGGCTGCTCGACACCTCCGTGTCCCAGGCCGGCCTTTTCAGCGGTGCAGTCAAGGACTTTTTCCAACCGTTGTCTACTGCTCAGAAGCATACTGAGGCAACAAAGCACATCCTGCCCGGTCGGCCAGCCGCAGCCTCCACCCACCCGACCGAGCAGGTGCCTCAGTCTTCCTGCGGGTCCCACCCCTCCCGCCCGGTCCAAGCAGCAGCCTTCACCCGGGCCTGGTCGTGAAGGAAGCTGCAAGAAGGTACCAGCCCCGACCCCCGCTAAAAGCCGGGCCAAGCAGCGCTCCTGAGATGGGTTGCTCAGGGATGATGGTGACTTCTCAGGAGATAGCAGGTAGCAGGACCACTGCTTCCCCCGGTGGAGGGCCGGGGGAGAATCTTTTGTTCTCCACTCCCCGCTGCTCACCTTCGGGTTGGCAGCACCCTAATGTGGTTAAAGAAAGAAGTAACACCCTCACCTCTGAGCACACAAAATTCTCGGATGACACGGTGCTGTGCACCCCTCGTCCTCCTCTGACACAGAGTCGGATGACAGTGTGTGTCGTCTCCGGACCATCCCCCTCTTTCGCCAGACCCCTGGCAGAGCAGGCCACAGTGTAAGTGTGCGGATGATGACTGTGGCCGCTATGCCTTGAATGTCTGGGCTGGTCACTCCGCTTCGCTGCCCCACCGAAATGACGTCTGTGGCCCCCCCCCCGTTTCAGGGGAGTCCGCTTCACTATGTTCAGTGGCAATGCCCCTGTCATGAGAGCGGCGGTTGCTACCCTACTGGCGAAGGGTGCGAGCCGAGACTGTCCTTTCAGACGAAATGAGGTCCAGGTTCTACAGCCCCTACTTCATTGTCCCGAAGAAATCCGGTGGGTTATGGCCAATCCTGGACCTACGCGTGCTGAACCGCTCCCTTCACAGGTAGCCTGTCACACTCAAACAGCCTGAGAAGCTTCTCTCTGTGCTTTGCCATTAGTGACCAGCATCATCCAGGCCCAGTAAGCGACCCATATGTTTTATCTGCAGCCATTGAAATACATTTGATTTTTATCACACCAATGGTGCTGTGTTTACCTTAATGCCCTTCTCTCGCACTCCCTTTCCGTTCCATCCATAAACTGCAATCGTTTACCCCAGCCTTTATCACTCTCATCTTTTCTTCCTCCTCTTTACTTATCTTTCTCTTTATCAGCCTTCCATTTCTCTTTCCCTCTCCTTTCCTTTCTCCACATATTGCATCGATGTGTGCGGTCTCCGGTCTCTTATCACTCTTCTTTTGTCTCTCTATCCATATTTCCTCCTCTCCCCACAACATATTGTCTTCTCCACATTCACTGCATTGAATCCATTTATTTTTCTGGTCGGTAGAGAGTTATTTATTGTCCTCTACTAACATTAAGGGATTAAAGCATTTGTCTAACAAATATCTACGCATTCGTAGATACTTGGTAAATGAGAAGTTCATGATGTGCATTCATAAGCACTATTATGTCACTATTCGGGCAGAAGTTTTCTAAACCATGAACTTTTGTCATGGAACTCAAATATAAAGGTAGCTATAAACACCCATTTTTACTGTGTTAGCAAATGTTAAGTGCAATATTTTAAAGACAACATGCTGTTTGCTAAATAATTGGCTTTTATATTGTTATTGAACTGAAGCCAACATGAACTATTAGAGAAATCTTGAAAATATTGCACTAAATAATCACTTTCTGACCCACAATTAGAAAGTTGTTGAGTTTCTAGATAGATATGTAGCTTTAGCTTCAAGATATTTTGCTTTAGTCACAGTGTTCAATCACAGACATTACTATCCGGATAGGATTCAATTTCTCTAAAAACTATAAAGATAAATATAAATAATATATAAATTTACCTAACCTCCTCAGTGAAAATAATCCCACCCAAATGACATATATACCAACCAAGCTGCTGCTATTTGCAAAAAGCACAAACCACATTGAACAAACAGGAGACTGTTGGACAATTTAGACCACAATAAGCTAGCCTGGTTAAAACCAGACCATAACTGAGTTTTAGTCTGGCAAAGCGTCATAGACAAATCATTCAGAGGGGTGTCACCAACTGACGTCACGGACAGATCTAAAACCAATCAGAGTGATGAAGGAGGTGACCTATGCAGAGTGGAGGTGAAACATCTCCGGGTCTTGTTCTTTGCTCAGTTATTAACAAAAAG
Source organism: Pimephales promelas (assembly GCF_988280905.1). NCBI lineage: Eukaryota > Metazoa > Chordata > Actinopteri > Cypriniformes > Leuciscidae > Pimephales > Pimephales promelas. The sequence continues at coordinate 24,354,702 of NC_142775.1, read as the reverse complement.
GAAATGGTCAAAACGCTTAAAAAAGATGCGATAGATGATTCGAACAAGTGATGTTCGACCGCGGCATCCATCTTGAGATGCTCCTCACTGCAGAACATGAAATCCAGATACAACTCCTCCCACCTTACATATACCTAAACCTACCCATATCCACCCACTAATCCCTAACCCCACCCCTAATCTCGCCCATCTCCACCCCTTAGATCTGGAACCAACCACGCCCCCCCGGATCTCGTGTACTGCAATGAGGTGCTACTGTCCATCTTTGTAATGTTTTCTACAAAATCTGCTTCAAAATCCCAGCGCTGTCATCATCGTGTAAAACCTGCCCCAACGTTTCTGATTGGTGCCTCGATTTCTACAGATTGGAAATGGGCTTAAATGAGCCAGGCTAACTTTCAAAGCAAATCTAAATTTGCACCAAGTTGTCTGGGTTTTTCCAGGGTAACAATAAGCAGCAGTATAGGGGTTACACTACTGAATTAGCGGATGTGGCCTGTTCCGTCAAGAGAGAGGAATAAAAGGGTTGACTGGAAGAGCGAGAGATTAAATCAAAGAAGAGTGACACATTTCAAGCGAAGCTAATATACAGCTAGAGCCGCAGACTGTTCTACTGTCAGTCAGACATTGCACTTTGGGGGAAAAGTGTAATAATTTTGTTTCTCTGAACAATACATGAGTGGGCGTAATTGAATCTCAGTTTCAGTGGGCGGCTTGTGGAGGAGAGCAACTGACTGCTGACAGGCTGAGAGAAAGTGAGTGCGTGTTTATGTGCATCATTTGTGGGGAAGTGTAAACAAGTGCAGAGTGATTTAATGAGCAGCAAGCACACAAATTCATGTGTCCAAATGGGAATTTTTTTTGGCTGGTTTGCCTTACCTTCATCTCCTGATCCTGAACCAGCCTCTATAAAACACAAAAAGCAGATCATTAGATCAATGTCTTCTCCAAAGTCTTTATATAATTTTAGTGAATCCACCAAGGGTCAAAATTCACACAGGTTTTACTGCATGTAAAACTAATTTAGAAAGCATTTTCTAGTTCTTTATCATTTTTATGCATGCCGTTCATAAGGCTTAATGTTAACTAAGAGACCACATAAAACAATTATATTTAAAACAAACAAACAAACAAACAAACAAACAAACAACATAAACGCTGCATGAGATGGACTGTCCATCTGTCCAGGGTGTTTTCCTGCCTACAGGTAGAAATTCTGGGATGGGCTCAAGCATCCCCGTAACATAGGACAATCCAAATGGAAAATGAAAGGATTGATGGATGGACTAAAATATGTACCATACATTATTGCTCATCTAGCTCTCTAGAGTCTGGGCATACTATTCTAATATACATTACAGATATGGCTCCATGTACTTGAACTGTGGGAAGATCAAAGGTGAAAATGTGACCCATTTGGCTTCTGTAGGCAGAAGTGGGATGCACAAATGATATAAGAGGGAGATATTACAAATGCACTCATTTTTTTATACTTTATTGCATTGCAGTCTAAATGGTTTATATGCATTGTTATGCCTATTTTTTAGCATGATTTCATACAACAAAGTGGTCAACTGTTGTTTGTAATGTGCTTTATAAAATCATTTTGATTTGATAGCAAGCTAAAACATTCAAACACACATTCACACTACAATTTACCTGTGTAGGACTATGTGTTATATCAAGCATGAATTCCATCCTTAATCCCTTAGACACAATAAAATGCTCCATTTTTCCATCAGATTAAAAAAAAGAGAGAAAATAACCTACGGAACCACATTCACACACACAGAAGTTCAAACTGATTTATTTGCCGTCCGTTTATAAATAATTGCCTGACAATTACATTCTTGAATCAAGAGACATGTCCCACACAATCTGTCTTTGATTATTTGAGAGATGCTCTCTGGCCATCTGGACATAAAACGCTCAGCTTTGGCTTTAATACAAAAAAAATAGGTCTAAACCTGTCAAAATACTTTCACCTGTACCCTATATATAACCTGTGTATACGTGTATAAAATTAGAAAATATGACTCATATTAACTGTCTAAAGCCTGGCATATAAATAAAAGTAATCAAATTATCTATTGACAATTTAGACAAATAATATGTAAATTTAACACAAATAATTAATAAATATGTTATTAAGAACATCATTAAAATCGAATTGATTTTTCAGCGGGCTGCTGTATACAGTAAACATTAAATAATGTTTTAATGATCATATTTTATTTTTTATGACTAGTCATGAAACTAATATCAAAGGTTATTACAAGGTTATAACAAGATGGTTATAACAAGTTAAACTATAGTCTACAATCAATAACTAAAGAAGTGTAATGCATAAAAATAAATCAGCAATTATAATTTTCCATCCTTGTATTCAATTCAAAATTCCTGATAGAAACCGAAGACCTAAAATACAAAAACATAAAAGCATTATACAGAACCAATGAATCTGTCCTGAAGCATTGGATCAAAAAAGTGGCAAATCTTCCACAGCCTCAAAAAATCATGAAGTTCCCTAGTACATCAAAAAGACTATTTCACAGTGTGAGGGTGGAAGTAAAGCGAGACGAACAGCCTGTTTCTCTGCACACTTCTTCCTGTGAGACTGGACTCTGCTGAGTCTGCGGGCATGAAACAATGGCAGGAGTCTTATTTAGAGTAAGAAACCTGCTTCTCATTCAGAGGTATCAGCGGGTTATGCATCTCCTCTGCCTTTGTCATTTATCAGGAAGAATGTGTGATGAGGTGACTTTGCACTTTTCCTTGGGCTCCCACGATGCCATGGGTTCAGCAAAACTTGAGCTTGTGGCTCAGAGGCAGATGGTCTCTGTCAGCAGAGACAAATGCAGCTGTGATTTAACATGCCACGGCCGCTGTTACAACACACAATTACCTATTTCAAGAACAGTACGCTTGACCGACATGGACATCATGTAACATCAGTACCAGGCACAAAGAATAATTGATAAAACAGCCTGTTGAGCTTGCAGTCCTCAGTTTATGTGAATGTTTTGAGAAAGAAATTGATATTTCTTGTAATATGAAACATGCTCCCTGCATGCAGAAAGCTACTTTAGCACTACGTGGAGTGCGATTATGCAGAAAAGCTATCTTAACCTCCATTTCTAATGTTGAAAATAAAGTGCTTACTCCTCTCTACAGTTACGCACCACTAAGCTAATGGCTAGCTGCCCAGTGCCGCACTGAAAACTCAATATAAGCACTGGCCCGTCTCCTTAATCAGTGCATTACTCACACTGATCTTACAGCAGCACAGCGGTGAACTCGCTACCATTTGTGAGGTAAATAGCCCACTTATCAATGCCAGAAAAAGAGAGAAGCATATACTAACCTCCATGATACTTCACCTAATTTGGCACTGTGTCATTGGAGCACATCAAGGACTCATTTTGGGAAACTAAGCAACACTCTAGTAGCATTAGAGTAGCCAAGTGTAATAACAGGAATAACAGGATTTCACCAAACCGAATTGGAAGTGACTGTTGGTGAATGGGAACAGCTAAGTTTAGTGACTAGTAACTTGTAGACTTTAAATATTACCTAAACTTTTAATGCTTACAATACTCTGAATTGAAGGATTGTAACCGACAAGTGCGCTTTGATGCCATTCAGTGTCATTCCACACTTGTGGAATGACATTCAGCACCATGGAGAGCGTCAAACACAGAACCAAATCTGAAGACTGACCCCAAACTCTTGATCGGTAGTGGACATATATAAATGTATCTTTGTAAAGCGGTGTAATGATTAAGCAATTGCAGTCTGACTTAACTAAAAAAACAACAAAAACTATGACAGAGGAACGCTTTAACACACGACTTTCCATGTTTACATGCCAATGACATTTAGTAAAAGAAGAGCAGCATTTAATACTACGAGTCAGACACAGATTGGAAAATATGACATACTATAAAAATTTAATATGATGTGATATGCGGCCTTTGATACTTTCTCTGAAATACTTATAACAATCAATGTTCTATTTCCTGGTGCATGAAGGTGTTCACTTTCACTTATGATATTGATGTTTGAATGAAGACAGAGGAGCCAAGTTGCAACCAGCCTTGGAGAAATAAAGAAAACAGCAGAGTGTGATACACTTCACTTGTCTCTGTAGGTCATCTTTCAGCCGCTGGATCATTTGCCAGGGAATTAGTGGAGAGGAAATCAGTGTCAAAGAGTTAGATGAGCTGGTACAAGCATCAGAACTGTGAGGCAGTCCATTTCTCTGTCTCTTTCTTCAATGCCCTCAGGGCTGAAAGTGTGAAAAACTCATCCGGCTGCGGGTATGCTATTTTGGTCTAACATAAAGCTCTTTTTGGACAGAAATCATTTAGGATTTTTTTTTGTTTTGTTTTGTTTAACCACATAATTTAATCATTGACATGATAAATCCGAATTGAACATAGTCAGAATTTCAAACATCAAACATGAAAGTCAAGACATTTATAATTTTACAAAATATATTTTGTACCTTCACAATATTACTGTTTTTACACAAATAAATGCAGCCTTGGTGAGCATTAGAGACTGCTTTCAAAAACCAAAACAAACTTTTGAATGGTTATATAAATAACCTTTAAGCAATTAAAACCCTGATCTGTATGTGGATTTCATAATAAGGATTGCAAGTCCGCAGTCACAGCATTGCAATGTATTTAAATGATCTTCATTTAGGAACTTAACTTGTCTTTGCAAAAATATATGTAATTAATTTCAATTACTCAATAGCCAAGGAAACAAAGGAAAATAAGAAACATTTACAAAGCGCCAAGCTGCTCCAGGCAATTCAGAAGACCTACTGTCCGATTTGTGTGGTTCATCTAATCAAACCATTGAAAGATATATATATATATAAAGAAAAAAATCTCAAGTTTTCTGAGACACTTTGGAAGTGCAACTGCATTTGTAGATTTATTTTCAGATTTAAGTAATTAAACCGGACTGGTCTGATGTGCACCCAATGCATGAACATAAAGAGTGAAATAAAAGCAAAAGATGACAGGAAAGTGTTCAGAGAGAGAGAGAGAGACAGCCAAACAGAGAGATGATGAGAGATGATTCAGTGGCACCATTCAAGCATGACAGAGACAAAGACTTGTTTTTTTTTTGCGGCTTGTTTCAGTAAATTTGCTTTTTACCTTATAGAGCACCTACAGACAAGTACATGCTCGAACATTCAGGAATAAATGAGAACCAACATCCTGCTGGGATTGAATTATGAATTTACCTGTATGTGTATACACAAACAGGCACACACGACGAAAAGAGAACATTTCATTCTCTGGATGCTCCATAAGCACAAATACTCGCCTCCCACACTCGCACCTCCCTAGGGATCATTTTTAGAGGTTTCAGTGTTTAGGCACTGTTTAATGGAGTCTGACTCAGCAACTCCCAGAGCACCAAACATCTGCTTTACTCTCTGCAATATACCATTAATTGACCACAGAGCACACTTTCGCTCGTATCATTTGGTTTTTGATTTGCCTTAAACGTGCAAAACCCATTCACAATCAGGAATGTAATATAAAAGGAAAATGGGGGAATGTTTATTTGAAATCATTTCTAACACCAATCCAGTCTTGAGAAACAACATTCATGCCTTAAAAAGTTCAAGATGCAGCTCACTAGGTTTTTAAAACATAGCAAAACTTTACACAAAGCATACACAGCTCTAGCCTGTTAACCTATGGGTATTGTCTGACTGAAGACATGTTTAACACAATGCAGACATGACTCTCTGTCTGTTTCAGACCACATGGATGAATACATTGAAATTCTACTCAATCTGATAACTTCAAACTCACAGTTAATAAATGTAATTGGCAAATGATTAGGCTGAGGATTAACTTTCAAGAGACATACACACCAAACCCACGGCTGAACGTACCTGCTGGACAGGATCCTTCAGAAACCACCAGGATCTCGGTTTGCTGTTTGCAGGCGTCTTTCCGCAGAAAACACTCGTTTTCATAATTTTCATTGTTGGAGCCGCACACAGGAACATAATCGTTGTTGCACTAAAAAAGAAGAAGAAAATATTTGAGAACAATATTAGATTAAGAAAACATGGGGCAAACATGGGACAAAATTCAAGTCAAAGATTACAAGCATTAGAAACAAAAAACATTTGGATAAATACAATTATATATTATACGTTTTTAGTATTATAACTATCTGATTATGTTATTTGTGTATTTTAAATAAAAGTCAATAAATAATAAAACATTCACTGAAACAAAGTATTACTATTAGGAGTAGTTTTTAAAAATATATATAATAAAATACAATTCATATTTTATGTAAGTATATCATGAAATGGAACAAAGGAGTCTTTCTTTAAGAACATGTTATATTGTATTGCAAGAATGATAATTAAGCATGAAACTGACCTACATATCTCTCACAGCTTAATTGTGACGTTTTAGCACCGCTTTATTTTGGGAGTTTAAGATGAGCTTACATGAGCGAATTAAGCTACTGTGAGCTCCGAAGGGTCGAAATACAGTCTGCCAACTTCACTGCCCACGCTCTCAAAGCAGTGGAAAAAAAAGATTACAGTGTAAGAAAATGCCAGAGAGGAATATATCACAAAATAATGTGAAACATTTGCAAATTTATGGTTTCAGGTTGTTTGGTTATAAATGGTTATACTTTTAAAGAAGAAAGGTTTGCACAATATAGACAAAAATGTTATCCTATATGCTATGCTATCTCTTTAAAACCCACTAAAGCTTCACTTCATGAGAAGCAGGTAGTTTAAAATCACTGGGTGGCCTGGTGGAAAATGAAGCTGTTCCAAACTTCACGCAGGTATTTTGGAAGAGTCTGACCAGACTGCACACACACATATGCACCTGGACACACAGAGACACACTTTGTCTGGTCAGGCAGGCAGGGTCTGTCTGGCCCCTGGGGAGGCAGGTATGTGCAGAGCTGCAGTGGCCTGTCAGCTCACATGTTGGCTGAGGGACTGTGTGGCTGGAAGCCAGCTGGTTGGCAGGGGTCACAGGAATAACTGTGCCCATCGATTCTGGAGCGGGATTTGTACTCGCTGTTTTATCGGCTGAGAAGCAATATTATGCAGGATGAGAAAGCTCTAAGCCAACACTGGCAAGAGATCATGAGAGAGTGAAGTGAAATAGGAGGAAAAAAAATAAAAAAAAATAAAGTAGGTCTACATTCGATTATACTGAATGAATAGAAATAAGTGGAACACAGAAAAAAGGAAAAAGACAGACATGAATTAATATATAGATTTTTTTGCTAAATATAGAATTTAAATTAATTTTAGAATTTAATTATATATATATATATATATATATATATATATATATTATATATACAGTATATATATATATATAATTATATTATAAAAATATGCGTGTGTGTGCATTGTGATTAAAAACACAAGAAGGTGGTTGGGGGAAGGTCTATGGATACGTAATTTTTTTTTTTTTTTACTTCTTAACTTGCCACATCTTTGCAAAGCACGTGAAACTCTGTCAAACACGTCCTTCTAGCGCATGCATAGAAAATCAATAGAAAGGTATAGTGCAGTGGAATGCACAAATAAGTTCTGTGTGAACGGTTCCTGAAGCTGTTTACACTGGACGTGCCGAAGCAAACGATCCAAATCCATTTGACCTTTGTGTCAGAAATGCAAGAGCGTGTAGGAAACCAGAAATGGAATGGGTCATCTGTTTACCATTGGTGACTTGTTGAGTTGCAAAAGAGAGTATTCAATAATTATAATGGGTCCTGTTTACTACTGAATTGTCGCTCGCATCTTGTGTAGACCCCATTACTTTGTTTGGTACCATTTTTTTGTTGGTCAAAGTCAAAGCAAATACAACCCACAACACAGGGTATTTAGTTCCCAAATGAATCAGTGATTTTGAATGAATCAGTCAAGTAAATAATTCAAAGACGCATTCAGAAAAAAACACTCACTGTAGTCAATTATTGTAAAATGTTGTGTTGTGTATGAACAATGGATGGATTGATACGACTAAACATTCATATATGGGGTTGGTGTACCGTAGTGGATAAAGATCCAGGTCGATAACCAAAAAGTTGTAGTTTTAAACATTGCAAGGGCCAATCTTTGATTTAATGCCCTTGAGCAGTGACAGATTTGTTTTCAAAAATCTCATTCAACTAAGGTCGAATGCGACTTGAGTTCTCTTTGATAAAAATAATCCACAACTAGCACACCTGAGACGGAGAGTGCTAGAAAAGACTGAGTGACAGTAAAATGCAACCGAGACACCCGAAAAGAAAAACAGTGAAATCTCAGAAGAGCAAAGCATTGAGATGATCTCGAAATAAACAGAGAAAAAAATTAGAGGAGTAGGAAGAGAGACAGTGAAATGGATATTACCCACTTTTAAACCTTTTACTTTTTTTTTGACATTTTTACAGCTTCAAGTGTTCAATCAATCTTTTGGCCTGGCATGATGCAATAGTGAGAAAGGCTGGCCAGCCCCGGGCAGCCCCCAGCATGCCCAGAGAAATGCCTGTTTTGCAGAGCCCCTGCGGTTTAGTCCTTTTAACTTTACCTCTTGAGGGGAAGGAGTGCATTAGCACTTCATCTTTGAGGAAAAAATAACTGGTGATTATGATAGAAAAGTTAATTGAAATAAATTGAGGGCAAGCAAAGAGTCTCTGACATACTAACAGTTAAATGAGCAGACAGACACTTCAGCTATAAAAAAAATAGCTTTTCACTTGCAGGTCAGAAGACTAGGATTGAAGAAGGAGCATTATGATGAATGAAAGGACCTTGAAAAAGCTGAAAAGCTCTATCATGATGATAGATATAATACACATATACCTGTCCAATTCCACTGCAGACAAAGTTTGATCATTTCAAAGTTAGCCATGATAAAAAGAGCATTAGACAAGCATTTTCTTGTTTGCAGACAAGTGAATTATGCAAACTACACAGCAGTCCCAAAATGTCTAATGTGCCGTTCACACTGGTGTTCTTGCATTTAAAAAACAAATGGACCGAAACGGGATGGAACAAATATGGAATAAAGATAATGATGACTCATCCTGCAGTATACAGATTTGTGTCCAATCAGATGAGCTCTAGAAAGAGTATGACCCAACCCCCTAAATTATAAATATCACATGCAACTAACTAGCAAGTAACAAATCATGGTTCACAACTGTGACGTATAAAACCAAAATATACAGGCTATCCGTCTGCCTCCTTATCCACCATAGGTTTCAATACAGAAGTAAGCTTTTTCCTGAGACTTCTGATTTATTATGCAGTTATAGATTAGAAAAATAACAAAGTCAATTGAACAGAAAAAAAATACATTACAAAACTGTTTTGTAACTGTGTTTTCAAAAATAAAATTAAAATAATATGAAAAATATCAGTTTAACCATATAATCCCTGGCATGCTGGGATTTATTTAATATTTGGTTTTATTCTAACCAAATATGCCATGCCTAAATTTAGAGTTTGTTTGGAAAACTGCATTTTTTAAAGAATACATTTCCTCTTTTGTAATGCATATATAGAGTATAAAAGGAAAGTGAACATGTTTGATATATTACAACTTTTGTGTATCATCTATTATTTTAATTATTTAATTAATAGGATACTTATGTTTTTCAAGAAAACAGACAGGTGCTTGTACATAACTTTCTATATTGCACATCGACAGACAGCAAGAGGTTTATCCACTTCAATTCACTGCACTTATTAACCCACCCCCTCACTAGCTGTGTGAGGGGTCCTTTCGGATTACACAGTTTATTCAATCAATACATAGCAACACACATAGGCGTCAATTCTATCACAAGTCATTTTGTACCCACCACTTTTAGAAACAAAAAAATAAAACATCCAGTTAACTAGCAGAGCATTAATTTAGTTAGCTATTAAATAAGAGTTCTAGCTTAAATTGTTTTAGCTTTGAACCCAAGCTGAGCACTCGTTGCCACGGCTATTAGTTGCATATTTGTTCTCTTGTGGTGCGCTCTTCAATTTATCCGTCATTGTGGAGACTCTATTCATTCCGGTGAAATCACTAAATAAAATGCACACATGTGTCACTGCTTGATATAGACTGTAACCAATGATGAACATATTCAGTTTTGATGAACTTCGAGCGTGGATTAGAACCCGCATCTCTGACACGCTTGGCAAAAGATCAACCACTAGACCATTTTAGAATAAGTTTGTACCCAACACTTCTAAAAAAATGCACTTCAGAAGCTCTGTCCCCAGCACATTTCAAACCAAACTGACGCCCGTGGTAACACACCGCATTGAGGGACAGGCATAGAAAGGAGCAAAAAGACCACAGAGATAAAGAAACATGTAAGTGACGAACATAAGGCCAGACAGCATGTGTTCGAAAGCAATCTAACACAATGAGCCTCCCAACAGAGGCCATACACAAACACTCAGGGTGGAGGTCGACAAATGCCTTCGCCCAAAAAAACAAAATGACTCACAACACAAATTGGCTGTTAAGTAACTTTAAGTCAAGTCAGTTTAATGGACTGGCATCTCTGTAACACCACAGGCAGGTGTATGCAGATACTGTAACAGGCAAGCACAGCTCCTATTTGCTTCAGTAGGTGATGTCTGAAATATTATTGCAAACTTTAAGAAATAATTAACCTGGTTTATAATGATTAAATGCTTTTTCGAAAATTACCTTTCATGCAGTGCATAATATAGCTGTTTGTGACTATAAAAGGTCTGCAAAGTTTTAAAGATCAGAGGAGAGGAGTGCAGAAGATGCAGAGACGCTCTTTTCAGTGCTGCAAATCTACTTTGCATGCACTTCAAAAGGATGAAGACACGCTGGGATTGATATGAAAAAACTAATGCCATCATTTCTGTTCGTATCACTGTGTATCATGAGCTGAGGAAGCCTATGGAACAGAAATTGTGATATCGTTCTGTCTCTGACTCGTGCTATAAGTGGTCGACCAATCACAACCGACTGGGCAACCTGACCAATCAGAGCAGCGTAGGCTTTCGGAAAGGAGGGGTCTACAGAGACTGAATCTTCGTACAAACCGTTTTCAGACTCAAAATTAGACAATGAGCAGTGTATATTATGAGACAATTAGTGTGTTTTTTGTTTGTTTTTTTTTTTACTTTGGATGCATGTAAACCTGTTGTAGGAGACATCCAAAACAAAATTAGGAAATTTTAATATACCATAATAGAAGCACTTTAATCAATTTGTTTATTCCTTTGTATTGAGCTGGATGTATAATTGTTTTGATTTTGTTTTAAACCTGGACTTTAATTTTATTACAAAGCCTACTTTTTCTATTTTAAGGTGTGAGAATGTGAAATATGAGAAAGGCGCTTTGCAAATAAAATATATTATTATTTAAAAAAAAAAAAAACGTTTGTCAAGATTGTTAGAATAATGTAACTTAAATTAGCTATTGTGCGATATGACAATAATGATATCATAAATTGAGCCTCTTAACCTCAAATTACACTAGCTACATCTAGTTAATGTGCATCGACTAAACAAACAAAGTGATTGACACTTTTAACTATACGGCAGTGCTCCATTAGGCATATTGGGGGTTACATTTTCTCTCAAGTGGTCCAATACTCACATACTACTTGTGCATTTTGTCTCTTTGTCTACCACAAAGATTTGACAGTGTTTCAAAGCTATTTGTGGATATGTGAGCAGGTTTGCTGGTATACAAAGTATTATATTTACAATATTTTCCCTTTGGGATCAAAGGATCTAAAACTCTTGATTATAAGGCATTTTGTGTTTTGATACCTTTCATTTGAGCCTCCCCCGGTGGTGCTGAAGTTCCTGTTTTGTCCTGCAGGGGCTGCTGTGGGGCTGTGCTCTGGCTAAAAGAGGTCTTGTTTTGCTCCAATTTTCCTCATTATCTCTTACTTATTTTGAAGCCTGTGTTTCTTCACAACATTGAAATAGTCCCTGCAAACATCACTCAGAGACACCTGTGCTACCCCCTTTTAACATTTCATTTACACTATACCTAGAATTGATGTCACACTTAATCACAGGCAGGAAGCCAACAGAAAAGTGTTGGCTGTTGCAGCATTATTAGAGTTAGTATTAGAGCTAGCAAGTGGCAGCCCATTATTTCCTTGTTTTTCACCCATCCATCAGTTTTTTTCCCCAACCCAGGCATTCATTCCCGCATCAGTCAGTCCATCTATTAGATGATCTATTCATCTATTCAGAGGCACAAATCAGCTGTTCTCTTTCTGACAAGTCAATCCATCTATGCTAGGCACTACTTGTACTGCCTGAGCTTAGACAAAGAAACTTCTCAAGCAGTAGGGCTAGACTGAACCAAGACAGGCAATTAAAGTCAGACACAGTGAGCAGCAGAAGCGATCGGTGCGGTGATAAGACTGACTGCATACTGCGTCTACAGTTCTGTACAAGGAAGCACTAACAGCACTGAAAACTACCGTATACAGTTGCTGACATGTTAAGACAACACACTCCCATAAGGAAACGGCAGTCTAGCGACTTTTATCCTCCACCACCAAAATATCACTCTTGTGCTGTATACTAAAGTAATCTGGTCCAACGTTCAGATGGTTTTGCAGGACTCCATTAGTTTACCCAGGGTTATTTAGGGTAAGAATAAAAATTGCCATCACTAAATCACTCTCATGGTGTTTGGAACCCAAACATTTTTTGATGGTGAAAAATGTCTTTTGCTACAAAGCAAATGTAATATCATAGCAGCTTTTTTGTGGCTATTTCAATGTTCTCAATGGTTGCTTCTTGTATCAACAACAGGATACAAATCATTATAGAAATATAATTAAAAAAGTGAATTCAAGTTGTCCGCTTCCAAGGTGAAAAAATAACATCCACAAGTCACGCACTTTCGTGTTTTGTATCAACACGATAATATTCAAAGGTTTAAATCTTCTAAACTGAGATGAGAATGATACTTTTTGGGAAGTTCAAGATTGTAAGCCTTGATTAAGATGGGGTGTAAAGATACACGCACAAATACTGGAGTGAGTGTTTATATGTGTTTATTGTCCAACACTGTGAGCGAACGAAACTCTGAATGTAAGGATATCCACGAAGAAGTGTGAAATTTGAGTGTCATATTTAAAACAGCGGTTTCTTGAGTGCAGATGCAAAACTCCCATATGGTCCAACAGACTGAGAAGCGCTAAAAAAGTCTTGATCTGATATAAGAAAAGCAAATGTGTGTACTTGTCTACTTTCCAGTGGGTAGACAACAGCTTGAGATGAAACAGGCATAGCGAGTTAATTATGCATTGTGGAACATGATATAACCCATTTAATTCATTAAGCATTATGTAGCATTTCTTTTCACCCTTGGGCACATTATGAGGGCTGAAACAGCACGACTCGAGAAACATGAGAGGCCATAACGATGCTCAAAGTGCACCATGAGTGAGCGGCTGTGACTGCAAACAGACATTGCTTGCACTCGCGCACACAGCTCAATCTGACATGTACAGAGACAGTCACAGACAAGAAGTCTGCCCAGTCTCTTTTTTCTCTTCCATTAAGATAACGTAAAGCCTACCGGCTGTGTATCAGTAACATCAGCTGATCCTTATCAGGAGAACAAATCTGTCAAAGATGGAGTCGAAGCCCTGAGGTACGGAGAAACAAGTCAGGACATCGTCTGTTTGAATTCCAGTGACATCCATGGTACTCCAACCACCATTTCCTTGGAAAACACAAGGCTGTCCGAACCTTGAAATCTGAAAATCTCAGATGTCACGAGTGGCATTTGCACTAAGAAGACTTACTGTTCCAGGCACTGGAACACCTGTGGTTTGTGACAAAAGACAGAGATAGCGTCTTCGAGTGGCCCTGTCAGCTGGGTCTGTGATGTGATGGATGTCTAGCACAGCGTTTGTGACAGAGTAAAAGCTCCAGGGAATGTCGACGGAAAACTGGTCCTTTCTGTCAGATCATTAGTCCCATACCAAAGGGATGAGTTGACCTTAAATCAGTGAAGGAATGTGAACGGGAGGGTCTCGCACAAGGACGAGAGGGTGAACGTTCACTCACATGCGTTTTGTTCTCTCATCACTCCAAAATGTTGCTCACTTCAGTTGAGGAACTTAGAAATGCCTAGTATAAGCTATCTGAAATTATGAATTCAAACGAAAATTACAGTTTAAGTTAAGATCAGGCAAAAACACTTTTGGTATTATGTTGATTACAACAAAATATAATTTTGACCTGTTTCTTCATAATAATAATAATAATAATAAAAAAAATGAATCAACATGAAAAAATATATTTGAACTTGATTAAAAAATAAATCTGAAAAATAATTCTGATTAATACTTTTGAAAGCATCTTATTGACTCTGTAATCCTATAGTATTTCTCACAAATAAAAAATGTATTAAAAACACACACAAAAATAAGTTTGTAACCAACAGTGCACTCTGGCAAGACACATTTTGTCTAATAAAGAGCAGGTAATGCTAATTTGCTAATTACACACGTTTTTAGGCACTAGGCAGGTAAATGTATTCGCTTTTATATACTTTAGATATTCAAACACGTTACTGTTTTTGTTAAATGCCATCAACGTATTAGCATTTCTGCTAATGGAAAGGCACAGTTTTCATTAACTGAATTTGAAAGCCCACACTTTGTTTCATTTTAAAATAACAAAGAACAAACTTTATTGTGAATAATGGATGGTAGATGCACAACAAATAATGTTCAGTGAAGCTCTGTTTATGGATCATCTGAAAATAGCAAAGATCCGAGGAATATTCCAGTTTCAACCGGGGAAAGTAAGAGAGTAACTATGTCTCAGTGCATTCGGATTCAACGCTTGCTTTCTTAAAGAAGCACATTATCTGTGACAGCTCTCAGGGACGGTGGCCAACAGGGTCATGGGAGGGAAAAAATAGAAGCAGATCAGCCACGATATCCCGGAGAGGCACAAACAAGGAAGGAAAAAAAAAAAGAATCTGGTGCATGTCTCACCAGATGATGTATTTTTTGCGCCCCCTCACACAGAGACGTGCCTGCCATTGTGTGACTGAGTGACATTCCCCATTCCCAGGATGCCCATGTGCGTGCTGTTAGCCTCTGATGAGGGTGGGGGGAGGCTATGGGGAGGGCAGAAAGGCTCATGCCTCGCTCTGCAAGCGCTTGGCAGTCTGCTCTTGATTAGAGCAACGCTCTTCCCAGCAAGGAGCTCCCGGGACCTGTCAGGGGAGACGGCTCTTCGGTAATAGCGTCTGACAGGCTGAGGAGAGCCACGCGGGGACTGATACAGATGCTGCTATCCTGAGTGGCATCAGGCTCAAGCGAATATCACCTACCTCGGTAGAATCCCCACACCACCGACTCTCCAGCTGCCAAACCACCAACCAATCTCATGTCTAGCGCATGCCAGCCGAGGGACTCGGTGTACATGGATGTATGACACATACCACATCTTACATAGTCAGGATGCTGCCAGTATAACTGCATTTTCAATCCCACCAGACTGACTTTAACAGGAAACTGGACCTAATTCCACCCTGAAATAACTTCCTTCCTGATTTTAATTGCTTCATTTTTTATATATTGGTGAAAGTTATCTCATGTGGCAGCTCATGGAGAGAAGCTATTAGGGGTGAAAGACATGAAAAAATCTTACACATAAAAAAATAAATAAATAAAAATAGTCATGATTTAAATGCATTTCTGCAAGTCATTTAAAGCAGAAGAGTGTGATTTCTACACCAACATTTCTGCACCAAACGCAATTGCCAAACCAATGATTTTTAAACAGGTTTCAAACACTACCTCCATCTTCTACGGGTAAGAAATTACACACTTTACTTTTAAACACATTTCTAAAATACTAATTTCTGACTCTGAGTTCTGACTAGAGGAACCATAATAAAATATAAAATAGCCAATAAATCCACACACCTGTGACCGCACATAAGCTGAATTCTACATTAATCATACAATAATGATTTTACGGTTATTGCAGGCATTATAAAATTAATACATTATAAAAGGAATGTTGCTTGATTCACTTTTATTGCATAACATAGACCTTTGTTTTAAATCAAAGGCCATTATGAAAAATGTTTGTTCTTTGGTAGATACACTGTAACAATGAAAATAATAATAATGGGGGGGGGGGGGGGGGGGGGCAGTCACTCATATTTTGTAAAATCATGTCGTAATAGAATTTGCTCATCAAAAAAACCACTAAAAATGTTTAAAAATACCAAAGAAAAAAATAACCAAACAATTTTCTTAACCATTAAAGTAGCAGACTGTATACTGAGAATCTATTAGATTTACTCCAGTAAAACAAAATGGTGTCATTATTGTTGTAGGTACTCATGCTGAAAAACACCATTTTACCTGTAGTGAAATAACTGTAACACAAAACGTCTCATGGCCTATTTCTCCACATAAACATGAGAAGACACTCGAATTTGCAGTTACAGGCACTCCAAGCACATTTTGGTATTGCACCTGTACAATATGATTCATTGTCATAGCCATGTAGGACTGTCTAATGGCACCAGGGAATAAAGCCCCACTTTTAATCTGTCCCCAGCCACGGTAAAGCCATGTGACGGAAGAATAAAAGGATCACAAATGCATGGAAATCTATGCAAAGAGGTCTGGCTGAAAATGGCTCTTATGATGGGCAGCCGAAGGCCCGGAGGGAAGTCGTCCACCTTCTGCTACTGTCTGCGCGCCTTGCGAGTTCATTCCCAGAGTTCACGCTAAAGGAGAACTGAAGGAGATGCAGTTTTTCATGGGTAAGTTCACTTGAGTGCTGCACCTTGGCTAGAACTCAAACTAGAAGCTGTTTGCTAAGTCAACCGATTCACATCCATCTGAAAATGGCAACACCTCAGTTATCCAATGATGGCCAGAGGGATAGTGTAACCAGAAACAGTGCTTGAGAGACGAGCCAAGCTGAGAAAAGATGCTATGATAACTGATCAGTCCAGTAAAACTGAATCAAGACCACACATCATCAACAGGCAAGGAACAATTCCATAAACTAGCTTGCAAACAAGCCAAAAAACATGGCTAAGCAATAACCCCCCATTAATGAATCACATGAGTAGGCAATGAAAGTGTACATGAATGACTGAGCACCAGAGCTTTGGATCAGAGGTGTCATAACACAATGAGTCATTCGCACGGGCATGACTGAACATGCAGAATCACAACACGATCCGTTATGGCATGATGGTACATGTCCAGATGAGGACAATCAAAGATTTGCTAGAAAGAGGGAAAAATCTGACAGAGAAAAAAAAAAAACAGTTGTTTTTCTGCTGGCTTTTTGAAATTGCATTTCTTAAATGCTGTCTTTACACAACTAGAGCACAATTTTAAAATATCAAAAAAGAGAACATTTTGTCTTCATGTTTTCACCCCAATGTTGTTATGTCAGTTGAAACATTCAAAAACATTAACATTTTTTTTTTCAAAATATCTTCACAGAAGAAATAAAGTAGATCTTTTGTAGATTTTGTAGATCTTTAATTATCTAGGATTTGCCAAAAAGAATATAATGGCACTTTTCCACTACACAGTACCAGCTCGACTCGATTCAACTCGGCTCGGCTCGCCTTTGTTTGGTTTTCCACTGTGTAAAGTTGTACCTGTTCCAGCTTTCGAGTACTTTTTTTGTACCATCTCCGATGAGGTCCTGAGCGAGCTAAGGCGAGCTAAGGCGATACTAAAATGTCATGTGAAAACAATGCCGACTGCTGATTGGTCAGAGAAAATCGTCAACATTCACTGTATCATCATTACACGCGTTAGATGGAGTATCCAGAATAACCCCACTATTTTTAAATAGTTTGGCCAGAGATAGTTACTAAACTAACTACTATTATTATGGCAACTCGGAAAAATACGCCGTGGTCAAACGAGGAGGTGCAGACTTTCCTTTGTTTGGTGGCCGAAGAGAGGATCCTGCGAGAGATTGATAGGGCAACGAGGAACGAAAGGCGCCGCTCGATAAGTCGATCCCCGAACGCCGTTCACAGAGTTCAGAAGTTCGCTTATCGAGACTATTTTCTAAGATGAGACTATTTTCTAACTATTTTCTACAAAGTTCT
Organism: Pimephales promelas; assembly: GCF_988280905.1. NCBI lineage: Eukaryota > Metazoa > Chordata > Actinopteri > Cypriniformes > Leuciscidae > Pimephales > Pimephales promelas. The sequence continues at coordinate 24,336,552 of NC_142775.1, read as the reverse complement.
CAATGCTTCGTTTTGCATGTATGGACCCTCATTATGTTACTGTGTTAGTGTGGGGCTATTTTGAGCCTTGTTAGTGGTATAAACTAGCGATTTCTTTTTACTTAGTCAATGCCCCCATTGCTAGCATTATACGTTAAACAGTTTTTAGAGATAAAAATCTTTACATTCGATTTTCATGAAAACAAATCTCAGAGAACGATTGACTAGGTACCGATGTTTTATTAGACCAAAGGTTCATTGTTTGCCGGAGTTCTCCTTTAAGCTGTTAAAACTGTTTTCATCACTGATATAATGAAATATTTCTATAGCAGCAAATCTGCATATTAGAATGATTTCTGAAGGATCCTGTGACACTGAAGACTGGAGTAATGATGCTGAAAATTCAGATCACAGGAAAAAAATACAATATTTTTAAATTTATTTTAAATTATAATGTCATTTCACAATATTATTACTCTATCTTTGATCAAATAAATTCAGCCTTGTTGAGGACTGTTGTATTTCTCATTTCAAAGTCGCTTTGGATAAAAGCATCTCCAAGATGAATACCTGCAAAATAAATGTAAATGTAAAGAGACTTCTTTCAAAAATATTTAAAGAAATATTTGATAGATAGTTTATCTACTACTCCTATATAGATAAATATAAAAAACTTTCCAGCACAGTGCAAGACAAGACCAAAGTGAAAAAAATTACTAAATCCAACCCAATGATGAGCACCATGTAATATTTACTGCTTCACTTTGGCCACATTGGTTAGTGAATTTTAATTCAGCTTGGCAGAATGAATCAGATTTATAAGTGCAAAAGTGGTCCATCTTCCTTAAAGAATGGGGGGTTTCTCTTCTCAGTGGTACAGTTCACAAAGGCACACTTGAAAGTAAAATTCAACCAAACATTCAGACATAATGAATACTTAAAAAACCATTAAAGAACCAATCTTAAGTAAACATCACAGTATGAGTGATGTGCTAGGTGCCTCTGAGAGCTGGTGTGAGGTGAATAAACATCACTCAATGGACATCAAGGGCTGAATGACCTCTATTCATCGGCAGATCAAACCTTCTTCCTCTCTTCAGCAACACTGCCTCCCTGACTGAAGACTTCTCTAGGGCTTCATACCCGTCACAAGCCACTCGACTATCCTTCTTTGATGAATTATTTCACTTAATGGAATAAAGTCATGGACCATTATTAGATTTAGGCTAGCTGACGTCAGAACTTCACTTGCACACATGTGGCACACAGTCCAGGATGCCTAAATCAAGCTTATCATTTTCTTGCCGATGGCATTTAGTACCTCACTTGAAAACAAATTAAAGCAATGTGACCCACTGAGGCCAGACTCAGAATGGAGTTTGTCCTAAAAAAAGAATACCATCATGAGTCTGAAAAGTTTGAGGCCTATTTGGACCAAAAAAAGAAGAGGGGTTGGATAAACAGTTAATTTATCTCTCCAAAGAAACTAATGTTCCTTCGTGAACCGGGATAAAAATAACAGACTCATTGAGTGCCTATGTGCTCAGGGCCTTGAAGGGACTCTAATGCATTTTCATTTAGACCAAACTCAGATGTTATTAGCAACGACTCTCTCTGTCTTCATTTCACTGTGATCTTACGACCAAAGCAGATAAAGCGGGCAACTTTCTAGTAGTCCCCTTATAAATCAGTTGGACAGAAAACAGGGAAATACTAAAGGACAGTTATCATGGCATCAAAGACTTGCCTCTAAGGCTCAATCCCAATTCTCCCCTTGGCCCTACTCCTCCGTTTTGCGCGTTCACGTCTAGGGGTGTCCCGATTCTTGTTGAGATCGAGGAGTAGGGCGAAGGGGTTGGGCTACATAGCCCTCGAAACTTGATTTTTCAGATGCACACTTCAAACGGAGGGCTAAGAGAAAATTCACAGAAAATTTTTCCCTAAGGTTTTTTTTTTATTTATTTTTTTTACAAAAATTGTAAAAACAACTGTAGTAAAAAGACAAGCTCTAGGAGGATTCAAGGAATGTTATTTAACACTTTCAACTCATCATGCCCGAATGTGCCGAGCCAGAGCAGTCTGTAAGTGAGATCAGTTCAGTCTTAGAATGTTTCAGCGAGTCGTTAAGTGTATCCCCGGCATTAGGGGTGGGCGGTGTGACCAAAATTATTTTTAACGGTATCTCATTCAGATGGTAGAGTCAGAATTTGGCGTAAACAGAAGAGAACATGGATCCATCATGCCTTGTTCCCACTGTGTAGGCTGGTGGTGGAGGTGTAATGGTGTGGGGGATGTTTTCTTGGGACATTTTAGGCCCCTTAGTGCCAATTGGGCATTGTTTAAATGCCACGGCCTACCTGAGCATTGTTTCTGACCATGTCCATCCCTTTATGGCCTCCATGTACCCATCCTCTGATGGCTACTTCCAGCAGAATAATGCACCATGTCACAAAGCTCGAATCATTTCAAATTGGTTTCTTGAACATGACATTGAGTTCACTGTACTAAAATGGCCCCCACAGTCACCAGATCTCAACCCAATTGAGCATATTTGGGATCTGAAGGCGAAAGGGGGTCAAACATCAAACACAGTATTAGGGCTGGGCAAAAAAAATCGATTTTTCGATTAATCGTTTTTTAAAATGTGTTCGATTCAAAATCGATTCTCAATGGCCACGAATCGATTTTTTCCATATAAAGGGCTCGCGGACGCGGTGCTGCATCTTCTCGTCTCTCTGCACTAGGCAAGCGGCAAGCGCTGCAGCTGTCGATACACACACGCGTTTAGGAGTCGGGACATGACAGAATATTCACTTAACAATCGGGCCAGCATTGCATCGTAACCTATGATCGTAACTAACGTTTATCATTTTCACGTCTTTTTAAGTTTTACAAGCAATGTTAAACTATCCCGTGCTCGGGCACTCTCAGAGATGTCTTTCACTGCGTGCACAGTAGTGTTGTCAAAAAACTCGGTACTTCGGTACCAAGTCGGTACTAAAAAAAAAAAATGTTACGGTACCAGCTTTTCTTGGTACCGAATACCAGGTTAATCCAGTTCTAGACGCGCTGTCTGAAAGGTGCACAGTTGCGTCCTCTTCACATTGCTGATATGGCTCTCTCTCTCTGAATCCACTTGTTGACACGAAAGGAGGAAAGAGCCACATATGGAAATATTTTGGATTAGGCTAATGTCACGTTGCCATAAGATTACAAGCAAATTCGCAATTTCAAATATAGGCGCGAGGCAAGCGCGCTCATAATAAAAACTCGTTGCATAGCAACGACAGACGCCGCGTGAGAGCAAGCGCTTTGGAAAGAATAAGCACGCGCAAAAATATAATTAAAAAAACACGTGCGATATGTGAACGGCCTCTAAAGTGCTTTCGGGGTAGTTTTACGAGTACATGAGCACAGTAGTATCCAACCGACACCAGAGTACTGGTATTAGTATCGCATCCCTATTTATGTCATTTAATGTCAGTGCCAGTTCTAGGCATATTCTTGCCTTTATAACTCAGCAGTTTTAAAAAGCCTTTTCAAAATTAAATATGAATGCAGTTTTAGATTTAATAAAAGTACAGTCAAATCAAATAAAACATGTTTTTTCTCCTGTAGCCTATAGTTTGCATGCTACAATAAGATACCATTTATCAACATTAGCTACTTCACATCAACACATTGAGTGAACAATATATTTTTACAACATTAATTAATGTTTGTAAATGTTGTTTAATAGAAACACTTGATTGTTCATGTTTGTTCACTTCATTCATTGTGCATTAAATAAATGTTAACGGATTAGAACTTTACAAACAACTTTAAAAATGTGTTAGTGTATACTATTGTTTATTTTAGGTCATTTTATCTAATTTTTTTCTAAAGTGTTTATAATACAAATGTACAGTTTCCATACTTGTAACCGTGATAAACACTTAAATATATGTAAATTTTAACTAAGCTTTGGTACCGAAATTGGTACAGAGAACCGTGAATTTTTAGTGGTATTGGTACCGAATACTGAAATTTTGGTACCGTGACAACACTAGTGCACAGTAACGTTACAGCCTAAATCTGCCTCACAAACAGCTCGCCAGAAACAAAAGTTTTATCCCTGGATTATATCACTTTAACAGTTAAAACACGCGACATTATGTCAAAACTCTGGTCTTGGTGAGTAACCTCGTAAAGACAGTCGGTAATGTCTTAAATTAGCATTAAACGCGTGTGACAGAAAGTTAATGAAACAGTAATGGATTCGCGCACTAGTTCTTAAAGTGAACGCAGCCATTTGTGTCAGTCATTAATTCTGTTGTCATAACAACAGAATATAGTATTAATTGTAAGCAATCAGAATTAATAGCCTTTGTATTTAATTCAGTCTGGACTAAAAAGACTATCCAGTGTTATTTTACATTGGATTACTTTAGTCAGTTTCTGTAGTATTTCTGACATACCCAAAAAACTACCCCAAAATGTCTCTTAATTTGTTTCTTTTTCCTATTGTATTTATTTGTGCTACTTTTTTCAATTTAATTCAAAGATTGAAATCAAGCTTCCATACATAAACTCTTAAAACAAAAATAAACAAAAAAATACATTACCATTTAGGTAAGATCAATGTAAAAAAAAATTCTAAATATTTATATATTTATTTATCTATATCTATCTTAAACATACAATAACATGATACTGTTTGATCAAGCTGTGCGACTGTTCTGACTTTTTTTGTATATTGCATCAAAATCCTGTTTATTCTTTGTATGCATTTAGTGTACCTAAAATAAAAAGAGTTTTATATACAGGTTTATGGCTCTTAATTTCCTTGTATTAATTAACCACTAGTAAACTTATGTCCACTGTTCTTTTTTATAAATATAGGATTTATATTACATCTTCATTATAGTCGAATCGAGAATCAAATCAGGAATCGAAATCGAAAATTGAATCGAGAATCGAAATCGAATCGAACTGAGAGCTTGTGAAACGAAATCGAATCGAAATTGAAATGTGAATCGATACCCAGCCCTACACAGTATTAGGTTCTTAATAATTCTTTAAGTGAGTATATATATATATATATATATATATATATATATATATATATATATATATATATATATATAAAATCATTTTTTTTTTTTAAATTGACAGATCATTTCGCTAAATAAGATCCTTATTCCTCGGCTGGAGTCGTGTAAACCCCTTTGAAACTGATATTTACACCTTCAAACCGTTGGACCCCATTGAAGTCCACTAAATGGAGAAAAATCCTGGAATGTTTTCCCTAATAACCTTATTTCTTGTTGACTGATGAAAGAAAGACAAGAACATCTTGGATGACGTGGGGTAAGTAAATGGTCAGGAAAATAACTCTGAAGTGAACTAATCATTTTATAGTTTTAAGTGTTTTGTTTACTTAACAAAAGTGATGTGTTGTTGCCATGAAAGATATGTCTTTCAAAAGTTTGCATAAGTAAAAAAAAAAAAAAGAAAACTAATTTTATTTATAAAGTATTTAATTAACTGTGATCGGCATTACCACATGGTTTTGTGACATATTGTTACAATATTTTGCTGAATAGAAAATACAATACAATAAAAAGATTTAAAATATATAAAAACAATTTTGTAATACAATACAATATGTGACAATATGTGATATTGACGAAGTAATAAAAGATTTGTGTCATACAACCCCTGACCCTTCACAACACACTAAACCTGGATTAGTGATGCTGGTTCATAGTGAAAGTGGTCTTACCTTGAAGTTGCATATACATGTTATTATGTCCCCGATTCTGAGACACTCGCCATCAAACTTGCAAGTGTTGGTGTCACAAAGGAAGAGATCTGTGTCCCGGTCGTCATCCCCTGCAACAACCCAAAGAGCCAGAAAACATCATGAGTTTCTGCATAAACACAGCATTGTCAAGACGCGACTAGCACAAGCAGGGATGTTTGCTCAGGCACTTCTGATAAAAATAATTCAGCAGAACTATCGGGGCGAACACGTCATCCCAGCAGGATGGCTGGCAGGGCTTCTGAAAGGTTCATCAAGTTGCGATGAGCACCTCCATTTGCCAAGACCATATTTTGCTCTTGAGACATTTTCTTATCGGAAATTAAACAAGCGTTCATGGAGGAATAATGATTCAGCACACGGTGAACTTCTTGGAATAATAGGCACATGAGAACCTTATTCAGCTTTTATAATAAGCTGAGTACAGTCTCTGTCAAATATTCTAATTTTGCTGAGGAGCTGGACAGACTCCGAAAAATAGCACTTCATCAAAAATCAAGAGCTTGCAGACAGTTTAAGTCCACAAGGATTCCTTAAAATGATTACAATTAAGATGAGTTGTTTCTAAAAACAGACCACAGCTGAGTCAAAACCTAATTCAGCATACAGGCTGACTGCTGTTCATTTAACAATAAGCTCCCAAAATAATGACTTTACCCGTTTACCCACACTACATCATTCAGATCCTATCTGATAGCTTTTATAATTATTTAAGGAATAAGCATCTCTATCATTTGCTTAATATTACAAAAACGACACTATCATTACGCAAAGAATAATATCTCATGAAACATTCAATATTACCCGCATATATTCAGACTAAAAGAGCCATACATCATCATAATAAGACTACATGACACAAAACAGTGGGTCCGCTTGTGTGCCCTGGGATTTTTGCTGTCAAAGCAAATAAGCTTCTTGCAAGTGCTACACAATATTTTTACCCCGTGTTATCCGGTGAGCCCTGGAAGCTAGAACGAACCAGAACATTGCTCATTGTAACGACAACACCAGAGGACATGCAGCTACTTTAGGCCCCCGCTAAAGGGCCACATACAGTGCAGAAAAATGTCTTACGTAATCTAGTGCACTTATTTGCATTTCAGCTAAAGAAATTATCAATTGACCTCAAAGGCTACTGGAAGGAAAAAAGAAATCAGTCGTCAGTTGCAATATTCTCATTATGTGTCTCAGTTCTGGAGACCTTGAGAAATGATTCTGGCTCTTGGTATGTGCAATAATCTCTCGTGTAAAACTAGAGAAGCTGTTCATACGAATGGATTACAACTGCAATGTTTTATTTAAATTCATCTTGTTCACAATCTGTTCTTAAGGAGCAGTGATTAACTGACATTCAATCAATTCAGCTTACTGAAGCAACAAATACAAGTCAGAGTATTTGCCAAAGCTAATTAGTCAAAACCATCATCAATCCCTCATAAATAAATCCCCTGATAAAATAAGAATGTATGCCTTAATTTGAGTCTAAGGGTGTATTCACACCAGGAAAGTCCAA